>NC_045164.1:8612080-8862080 GCF_900700415.2 Clupea harengus | reverse complement strand
TACTTTGCCTAATAACCCACAATCCTCTGTTTTGTGCAGTTAAGCAGCGTATGGAGCAGAAGTTAGAGCAGATGTCTCGGCCACAGGGCGTGCGCCTGCACACGGCACATGTCCTCTGCATGGATGCCATCCTAAACGTGGGGCTGGAGATGGGCAGCCACAACCAGGACTGCTGGCCACACGTCTTCAGGTAGGCCAAACAGGTTATAATGTCACACAAAAGAGAAGATTGAGAAGTTATAGCGTAGTTTTCCTTTTTGGTGGACTATGTATGTTGAAGACTTGAAAGATGTACAACTGGTGTACACTTCTTGCTGTTATATTCTTTCACAATATCCACAGTACACCACTGTGTTTTCTCACATCCACAGGAAAAAAAGATTCTTGGAGGGCTTTGTAAAATTACAAAGGCTCCCATTACATTTTTTCCCACAGTAGGTAGGGACATTTCAGTGGGTAAAAAAGGCACTTTTTACCTTCTAAGGTGTTCCTCACAACTGAAAATTAAGTAAAGTATAAAAAATTTAAATAAAATTTAAATTAATAACCCCATTTTTTCCCCAAAAGTATATACCGGTATGTGGCACGGGGACATTTACAGTGACACTCAAGACTAAATGTTAGGCCTATATCACAGAATACCTAATAACTGGATTATCGTTTCCCTTGCCGCTTGCCCTCCTGGACAGGGTGGTGGAATACATCAGCTCCCTGGAGCACACCCACTTCAGCGACGGCAGCAGCGCCCAGCCCCACCTGGCCATCACGCAGGCCCAACAGGCCGTGGACCTGGGCCTGGAGCCGGAGGGCGAGCCCAGCCCAGAGAGGGAGCTGAGCCTGGGGCTGAGCCAGCCGGTCATCCAGCCTCTGTCCATCCCCGAGCTGCTGAAGGAGGGCGGCCGGAGGAAGGGCCTGGAGCTGCGGGGGGGAAGCCTGCTCACAGGCCCCAGCGCAGCCAAGGCTGTGTGTACGCTTTCTACGCAGGCCGACAGGTGAGAGCAAGTGTGTGTCTGTGGGGGTAATGTGGGAATGCGTGCTTATACGGGATGGGGTGTGTTTCACTCACACATATTTGATATTGTGTTCTATCATATTATTTTAATTTCCTGTTTTATTTTGTATTTTGTCTTTTCCTTCCTTTTTTCTTTCTTTCTATTCTAATCTATTCTCATGATTCTGTTCTCTTTTCCTGTTTACTCGCTCATAGTCTGTTTTTATCTTCCCCTTACAAACAATTAATCTTTTTAGAACTTTATGTAAAGGTAAAATGTCAAAGTCAAATCCCTTCATCTCATTTTTGAGCTTTATTGTTTTTGTCTTTTCCCTCTTTATTTAAATACCTGAATGATGTGTTGTGATTAGATTCCCACCAGCTATCATTCTTCTATTCCTGACCTTGTTCACACAGAGAATGAAACTGGATGAAGTATATATTAAAGATCTTAAGACCATCTCTTATGTAATTCATCTATTTGTTTATTTTCTAACATCTTATGTCGTGTCAAGACAAAATTAAATTCATAATGTGTCCAACACATTTGGATTGATTTGACGATTTAAGAAGATAAATTCACCGCGACCTCAGGCCTGCGTGTGTGTGTGTGTGTGTCCTGTGTCGCCGCCATATATTCACGTGTGTGTTCCAGTGTGTCGTGTGTGCCAATAAAACCTGACAATTATATATTATTATTTGATACTTGTTGCGCAACAGTATTTTTCTGTACTGCCAACAAATGGCCAGTAGATGACAGTGCTTAAGAGCTCTGCCGTGAATCGTGGGATGATGTCCATAATAGTGGTGCACTTAACCCCAGTAAATAAATTGTACACTAAGTGGATGATATGGTAAATGTAAGAGTCAGTTTAATCCTGTATGCATATGGGCAGACATAAAACACTTGACCTCTCTTAAGGTAATACTGCAGTCTATCTAAGTCTGTCTATGGTAATAGCTGGTTAAAAGAAACGGCAGGCCACGCTGTTAATTTTTTGTTTGCTGGGTTTTTGAATTAATGACATGAGTATCAGCAGTGATATCACATGAATGCAGGTTCAGTGTTGTTTGTGCAGTGCCCCCCAATGTAAATCCAATGAGTTTTACAATGAGAGCAAAAAGCAGCATACAGTTGCTCCAGAGTAAAAGTGCAGAAGTGTGGACAGTCTGGGAGGGGGTGAAAATGGGTGGTGTCTTTTTGACACCCTATGGATGTGTGTTTTGACACCCTGTGGTTGTGTGTTTTGACACCCTGTGGATGTGTGTTTTGACACCCTGTGGTTGTGTGTTTTGACACCCTGTGGATGTGTGTTTTGACACCCTGTGGATGTGTGTTTTGTCTAAGCTTTAGTTATATAAAGCATAGGCAGCTTTTAGTGTCAAAAATAAAAGCATCCAATGGCCTGGGACAGACGTTTGATAGATGAGCAGCATTGATTGACATTTCTGTGGGTATTCTCTTCTGTTGTGTCAGATTCATTTTTGTATTCCTTTGTGCTACACGTTAACATACTTAACACACAGTGTGACACTGATAAAGTACTCTTATAAACATTATGAGGAATCTTTGATTTGATTGATACAAATATTATGTCAGATCACTCTTAATGTGATCGGTTTGTCAGAATTTAAGCATTTAGCTGTTAGTTTTCAGATTTAATAGTCTTGCTTAAAATGACTGCACATTGGCTTGTCAGCTATACACAATATGATGTCATATTATGCCAGGTGTCACAAGTTTAATGGAAATATGCACAAGAAATAGCACTATTTAACTCACAGCATGTATGAATATATGTCATTCTAGCCACTAATTCCTTGCTTTTTTATTCTTGTAATTTTACTGACTGAATCACCAATGTATCTCAATGTATTGCAATATATTTATATATTTTATGCCACTGATAAGGCATTGGGTATACAGATCTTACCCAGAAAATTGCATAATCCTGGAGTGCACTGAAATGTTACTCTACAGTACACCTGGTTAGTTTTGTCTTGGAACACAGTATAAAGTCATGAAAATAGCAAAGTTAAAATAATGACTTATACCTAACCTTATAATATTCCAACTAAGACTATATTGTATTACCATTGAAGTACCCTAATGCAGGGTTCTGCAGTGTCTGAGAAGTGTTCTGAGAACTGATACAGTATTCTTTATCAGAGATATACAGTGTGCATGCCTTGTAAACTGAACATAGAGCATCTTCAGTAATTTGTAACACACTATTGTCCAACATTGCATTCATCAGTGATTTAGTTACAGACAGTTCAGATAAATGCTGGTGATTTTGTGTTTGTTTAGGTTGTTTGAGGATGCAGCCAGTAAACTGAACCTGGTGGGTCTGGTGGGATTCCTACACCAGCTGAGAAAGGCCTCCCAGTCTCAGCTGTTTGACTCGGTCACTGAGACTGGAGACTACTCCCTCGCCATGCCAGGTAACTCACCATCCCGCACACCAAAGCCCTCTCACAGCTTAGAGTTAGGAGATGGAGTGGCCTGGGTTAGTGTTTATTTTGTACCTTTATTTCCTCTTCCTAACTTTCCTGTTTGCTGTTGTGTTGCCTTTTCCCTTTTTTGCTCTTCTATTCACTCTTCTGTTTTCTTTTCTCTTCTCTTTTTTGGGATTCTCTTCATCTCTCCTCCTCCTCCTCCTCCTCTTCTCTTCAAGGTGAAGCAAAGTCCACACAGGACCGCCGTAGTGCTCTGCATCTCTACCGGCTGGGGGAGGCCATGCTGCGCATCGTGCGGAACAAGAGTCGCCCTCTGCTGCATATGATGAGAGCCTGGAGTGTGGTAGCACCCCACCTGGTGGAGGTAGGACACTGCACTCAGTGAACGCTCAGAATGGTACAAAGATGTGAAGACTTTTTTAGACCTTTATCTGCGGACAATTTGTTATTATTTATTTTTTCATATTTGTGCTGAAATTATATTCATTATCTGACACATTTAATGCAGTTACAGTGTTTCATAGACAAGGTTGACTAAAATCCTCTAAAACTGTTTGTTCTGTGCACAATGTCAACATTCGTTATTACATTGAACACTAACGTCACAACTAACCCTGTGTACTTAGAGCAATGTGATTACCTAATGGTTTGTGAGTTTATGATGAGGAAAAGCATTGCAAAATGTATTTTCATGTCGGCAACAGCGCAAATCTTCCTTCCATTATGTGCCAGAAGAGAGGGTTAAACGTGTCATGTTTTACTGTCTCACATCCGGCTCACCTCAGAGGTTGCCATGGAGTTGGGCAATATGAGCAACAGTTATGGGAAGCACGATGGTGGTGATTACCGGTCAGAGGGCAGGGTCCATCTGCACCTGGAACAGAAGCAGTTCCACCCGACGTCATTGGATGTAAAGTTTCGTCAGATAGTTAGGTTAATAGTGTAGTCCACTTGCGGGAAATAGGGAAGCGGCAGCGCTAATGCAGAGTTCCAGCACACAATGGTTCATCACACTCATAAAAGTAAATAGATACAGTGGTGTAAGGAAACCTGATTACACTATCCCATGGAGTTATCTCCTGACCCTGGATAGAGTGGTGCTCTGTAAGGAAACCTGATTACACTATCCCATGGAGTTATCCCCTGACCCTGGGCTTCTGGGTAGTGGATAACGAGTGATGATGATAAGCTTTTTGTTCAGAGGCAATACAGGTGCATATGCTTATTGCGGCAGTAGTGTACCTCAGACAGTAAACACACCCTGCAGTGATTCATCGAGAGAACAGTGTGTGAGCTTTGATGTCAGTGTGTCATACTCTAAACTTTTATCTGAATGGGAATTTAGCTCAGTGCACATGTGGCAAGAGATTGAGCTTTATTGCTAAAAACTGGAACACAAGGAAGCATACCATTATTACTGAATGCATTTCCTTCTACAATAACAGTAAGTGCAACTGTGTGATGTTGCACCATAAATTAATACGTGTTGGGGTGTTTCAGAGTGCATCATCTAAGTAAACACACACTACATACTGTGCTTACACTCACACAGAACTTTATGCTCATATGTGAATACAGATATGTCTGAATGAATGAATTCAGTCTTTATGTTTGACCTAGTGAATGAATATGGTTTGGATTCTAATTTTCCCACATCCAGAAGTGTTTCAGATGTCATCTAATTGTGCTTTCTAACAAATGTAATCCACTACCACTCGGCAAACACTATTCAGGAACTTGTGTTGGTCACGAATGACCTTGTCCTCGTTCTCCATTTCCCTCGCTTTCTCTCTCTCCATCTCTCTCCCTCACTGTCTCTTTCTGTCTCTATCTCTATACATCCCTCGGCCTCTCCCTCTGTCCTTTTACCCCATGTCACCCTTGCAGGCAGCCTGCCACAAGGAGCGCCACGTATCCCAGAAGGCCGTTTCCTTCATCCACGACGTTCTGATGGAGGTGCTGACCAGCTGGGCCGAGCTCCCGCATTTCCACTTCAACGAGGCCCTCTTCCGGCCCTTCGAGCACATCATGCAGCTGGAGTTGTGTGACGAGGACGTGCAGGACCAGGTGAGGGCTCTGCGCTCAGAATGCAAGGTCCTGGCTTAATCAGTAAATCCTCTAATCACAGCTCAGGGAATACTATACTATGTGTGGACATATATTTGATCTACAGCTGTGAATGTATGGCACAGTCCTCTGTAATCCATATTTAACAGATGTATAATACATTCAGACAGTACGTGAATGAAACTACTTGCCTTTGAGAGCCTCCAATCTCAATAAATCAATACAAAACAAATTTGGTAATAAACAAAATAAAACCCTAACAAAAAAAAGGTTTTATAGTATGTCCTTTGGATGACCATCAATACCATGACCAAGGAAGGTATTGAAGTTTAGCGAGCGGCTAGACTGACTGTTACATGAGTCAGACCGTAGCTTGCTGCAGTTCAGTAATCGCTGCACATTACCTGCTCTGTTAGGGAGACATTCATACCACGGGGTTAAACAAATTATTGTAGTGTAAGCATATTCAGAAAGCAAAGTGCTTGGTTGAGTTACTCAATAAGTCTGTCTGTTCTGCGTCACAGTAATGGTGACTGAGAGAGAATGCACTCCTCTCCTCTGGCTATACACATATTGTGTGCTTACAAACATAGGAAGGACGGTGACCAATATACTGTTGTTAAAGGTAAAAAGATTTTGCAGTAAAACTCAAACCTTGATTGTGCATCTAATGGACTTGGCAATACTTCACATAACCTCCACACCTTTTGTAATACTACACATTAGTTACTGAGTGCTCCCTAACTCCCTGCACTGTGCTCTGTGTGCGGCTTCCAGGTGGTGACCTCCATCGGGGAGCTGGTGGAGATGTGCTCCCCCCAGATCCAGTCAGGCTGGAGGCCCCTCTTCAGCGCCTTGAGGACAGTCCACGGGGGCAAGAGCGACACCAAGGACTACCTGATCGGGGAGTACTCCATGGGTGAGTTAACCCTAACCCTAACCCTGATCGGGGAGTACTCCATGGGTGAGTTAACTCTAACCCTAACCCTGATCGGGGAGTACTCCATGGGTGAGTTAACTCTAACCCTAACCCTGATCGGGGAGTACTCCATGGGTGAGTGGGAGAGCATGTGGGGACAGAGGAGCGCAGGCTTGGGTCATTTAGCAGGGCACCCCGTGGGCATGTGTGAGAAATACTACATGTTAGAAATACGCTCTTGTGGAAAATAGATATGTATATATCATAAGTATTTAAAACGTTTATTGTCTTTAAAAGTAACTCTTTGTGAAAAGTATGTTTATAGTCAGTATAAACATCCACAGCAAAACCATGCTATTCATATTGTTCTTAAGCAAGCTATGCCTCAGTACTGACTCGAGAGTAGAACTGGACATGACATCTGACATGTAGTTTATTTTGTCATTGGCACTGCAGGGAAATCCCAGGCCCCTGTGTTTGATGTCTTCGAAGCCTTCATCAACACAGACAACATTCAGGTGTTCGCCAATGCGGCAACAGACTACATTATGTGCCTTATGAAATTTGTCAAGGGATTGGGTAAGACAGCTTTGAAACCCTAATATGTGTGTAGTATCTCATGTGTGTACGTCTGAAATAGCCAGTGACATACCATTTAGTTTCCTGAAATGCAGTTTATTGCAAATTTACATCCCAGCTGTGGGATAATGTGATGTACACAACTCATTCACCTTACACTGCAGTTGCTAGTGATAGTGATATTTTATATTCATTGCATGCTGTGTAATACAAAGTACTTAAAAGGAAAACGCTTCTGCTTCCTGCAGCAGTGTTAATCATGTACATGTTTACCCTCCTAGTACATATACACATATAGAAACACAATAGTAAGGAAACATCATTACAGAAGTGACAAAGTCCCAGACTATAATCAGGGTCCATGTGAAAAGCCATTGCATCACTCAAGTGTGTATCCTCACTCTCCAAAGCTAAATTAGATATTTGTGTTCTGGGTTGTAGGAGAGGTGGACTACAAGGAGATTGGAGACTGTGTGCATGTGATGGGCTACAGCTCCACGGACCTGTGCTTGCCTGCGTTGGACTACCTGAGGAAGTGCTCTCTGGTACTGTATGGGCAGCTCAGGTGCACCTGACTATGTGTGTGTTCCACAACAGGACAGGATTGCAGGATTTACAGTTTACGCCAACAATGGCAGGAACCCAAAATCATAAATGCTGTTAGGTTTCAGTCACAGCATGTTCTGTATTGCCAGAATTATACAGTATACTGGCATACTATGCAGTGGCTATATACTGTGTACTTATTGTCAACTAATCAACTAATAAAATCAACCTAATTGCATCTCAACCGCTACAAACAACTGTATGCAAATATCTGACCGTTGACACTCTGTCAACATTACCATCTGCTGTGTGTGGCTCTGTGTCCTCAGCTGCTTGCCAAAATCTACAAGATGCCTTCCAAGCCGGTGTTCCTAGGGGCGCGGCTGGCCAGCCTGCCCTTGAGGGTGCAGGAGCGCTCCGTCAGCAGCGAAGACGGCATGGACTGTGTCCTGGCCGAGTTTGACGATGACACAGGTGACCACTGACTGTTATATGTCATTGTCAGGAACGGATAGTAAATGGGAAACGAAAAGAGATATTTTCTGTTAGATGGAGAATACTGACATTTCTTGGATGGTGTTTAGTTGGATTGTGATGTAGATGACCAGTGTTGTTTGGCAATCTTGGAGCTGTATTTATGAATGTTACTAAACTGAACCAGAAACCCATAGTAGCTGTCACTTGAATATGTATGTACTGTAAGTTACCCAAAAAGGGTAGTATTGGGTCTGTATTTATGTTAAACCAGAGATCCCTTGTTGTGGACACTTGGATTTGTATGCAAGTTAAACAAGAGGGCTGTAATGGTGGCCAGTTGTATGTGCTCATGAGTTCCACCTCAGATCCACAATGGTGGATGTTCGCGTGTGTTTTGCAGGCCTTATTCAGGTGTGGATCCTGCTACTGGAGCAGCTGACGGCTGCTGTCTCCAACTGCCCGCGACAGCACCAGCCTCCCACCCTGGAGCTGCTGTTCGAGCTGCTCAGAGATATCACCAGGATACCAGGTACCACAGACCAAAACCACACCAGTGTGCTGCCAAACATCCACAGTCAACAGAGAGACAGGAACTTTTTGTTTGTATTTTTTTTCTTTCTCTCTTTCTTTCTTTAATCCTCTTTCCTTGTCTTGTATTCCTCCATTAAATCATTATTTTAGTCTTTTTTTTTTCTTTCTGTCTTTATTTATTTATTTGTTTGTTTGTTTATTTCCCCAGGGCCAGGCTTTGCCATATTCTCTGTCATCCAGCTTCTCCTGCCCGTGATGTCCCTGTGGCTGCAGCGTAGCCATGGTGACCACTCCTACTGGGACATAGCTGCGGGAAACTTTAAGCACGCCATCGGGCTCTCGTGTGAGCTGGTGGTGGAGCACGTCCAGAGCTTCATCCATTCAGGTGCAGTCAAAGACCCGCTCACATTCCTGTGTGTAGCTACCGGTGAAAACTACTAAGAGAGTTATACTGCTAACTCATAAGTTAGCCGTACAGCTGTGATGAGAAACATCTAACTGTAGGGTTCCCTGGAAGAACAGTGTTATCCTTTTAGTTTCGCCCACTTTATATGAATTGCCCTTATCAGAGTGGGTAGGTTATTAACCTAAAAGTACATTTTACTCATTGATTTGTATTAAGCACAAAATACCTTAGGATGGTAATAATAATAATAATAATAATAAAGTGTGGACTTCAGTTTCCTGAAACCGTCTTGATTTTGTAGCATTGGTGGATGGATAGAAGCAATAATGGGTGCATGTATCGATCTGTTGATTGGTTGATTTATTTGTTGATTTTATCCTCATAACTTTACTCCGTGTTGTTCCATAGACATTGGTTACGAGAGTCTGATCAACCTGATGCTGAAGGACCTGTTTAAGCTGCTGGTGTCCTGTGTGGCCGAGCCCGCAGAGACCATCTCTAGAGTGGGCTGCTCCTGCATCAGGTACACTCATGAATCCTAGTTAAGTAAACTGGAGTGTTCTGTCTCTTACACTAGACTAAAGCATTGCTGCACTCCTGAACTGACATTCCTGACTTATTTTGACTTGATGCACACAATTGTCTCAGTTAATCTACTGCTTGACTGGATGAGGGATAAAAGTGTGTCTGTGTGGGAACATGCTTTTGTTGTCTGTTTGATTGACTTTTGTTTTTACATCAAAACTTGGAGTTGTTTATGTCATGTGCCTAGTACCATACTGCATTGTGATTTCCAGGTATGTTCTGGTGACTGCTGGGCCTGTCTTCACTGAAGAGATGTGGCGCTTAGCCTGCTGTGCACTGCAAGATGCCTTCTCTGCCACTCTGGAGCCTGTCAAGGTAACACTAAACTTTTACCTTAATAATAACATCGTTATCATCATTCATTTCTTGTAAATGCAAACATTAGTACTACAATTCCCCCAACTAACATGACTGCTGCCACCGTTATTACTACAAAAGGGATAAAGTTCAAATGTGATTTAGTGAAGTAATAGCTATGTCAGTTTTTTCCTAAACTGTACTCAGTTCAGTATAACTGTGCCAATGAGTGAAAAGTAGCACTGCAGAACCAGAGTGTGCCAGTGTGTTGCATAACAGACCTTCTGCTGAGTTTGAGCAGTTTTTCAGTAGACCAGCCCAGAGACTTGGCCGGGACGCTTTCTTGTGCGTGATGACTTTGTGTGAATTTTCCAGGCTCAACGCAAATGTACCAGACTTGAATTATAATATACTTTGGAGATTAGGGCTTTTGCATTTTCAGGAGATGAACGGAGTGTTTGCCACTGGTCTGAACATGAATACACATACAGTTAGGTAGCCTAAGAGCCAGAGACTTTAATGTAAACATACTGATAAGAGAAGCATATTGTGCCCTCACATTACATGAGGGATGAATGTACATATTTTGGTGTGAACTCGTAGAATACATTTTTTTGTAGGAGGTTTAGGACTGGTGCCAAATACAAGTAGATGTGTGTGCAAACTTGTGATGAAATGTATGTAGACACATCATTAGAATGTTTTAATAATCTGCCGATTTAAAAATACTCTCACTTACATAATATGGATGATATATGAAATGTTGTTTGTGTGGATTTCAATTACACCCTTCCACTGGCTGTCATGAAATAGTGTAATGCCATCTATGTTGTGGCACATTTTAACTAATGGATGGTCTGTGCAGGCTTTAACGCATTTTTATTAGGATTTTTGAAAGAGTTGCTCACATAAAACTGGTACCCAACCACCTTTTTGTTCATTTTGTTAATTTCAGTTTCTTTTCTTGTTAATGGGTGGTTATCTAAGGAATGGATCTAGAGAGGGAGAGATATGAATATTACATCACAGGTGTTATCTGGTTGTACATTCCACAACGAACAAACATGGAACTTCTTGCAGTTATATGATGAAGAATAATACCCATTCTTTTGTGTCAACCACTCACAATCAATTTGTAAGAAAAAAGACTAAATATGATATATCACATATATCACATATATTTGACCAAATTTGATTTACTTACTATCTCATTCCGTTCTCCTGCTGACATTTTTTACATTGTCCTTATTTGTCCAGAACCTTCTAGCTTGTTTCCGCAGCGGGTCGGACAGTTTTTCAGGCGATGCGTGTGAGGTGAAGGTCGCTGCCCCGTCCCACTCTCCCTCTGCCGAGGCAGAGTACTGGAGGATCCGTGCCATGGCCCAACAGGTGGGCATCCACAACCCCTCCAAACACCACTGTCTGATTATGACTTCACTGTCAATCCTGACAAGTTCTTGACATATTCTCTTAATGCTACTCTCTCTCTCTCTCTCTCTCTCTCTCTCTCTGTCTCTCTGTCTCTCTCTCTCTTTCTCTCTCTCTCTCTCTCTCTCTCTCTCTCTCTCAGGTCTTCATGCTTGACACTCAGTGTTCACCTAAAACCCCCAGCAATAAGGAGGGATTTGAGCATGCTCAGTCCTGCGTACTGATCATAGAGCTGCCCCCTGACCAGCACTCCAACGGTCACACGCAGAAGAGGTAAGAGTCGCTGCCACAGAATCCGAATGCTAGTAGCATAACACATGATTGGCATTAGAGTTGAACAAGTTTGCTTATCTCTTCTGTCATAAGCACTATAAGAAGAAGGTACGGGAGAAAGGACCCATGAGAATCTTTGAATCTTTTAAGTTTGACACTTAAGTACCAAAAAGGGATGCTATTTTTGGTAGATCCCTTAGTAAGTTTATTTTCTCCTGCTGAAGTTAAATAGAGTTGTTGTTTTTCATATGGAAATGAATGATGATCAGTTATTTCTGGGCCTGTATTCCCAAAGCATCTGAAGGCTAAAATGAGCTCTTAACTTGGCGATTTAGGAGAAACTCCTAAAAATATCGGGCATGTCAGTCCTAACTTTGGTAAACGTCTTGCTAAAGTTGCACCTACGTCTGGGAGAACTAAAAAGTAGTCAAGAGGACTCCTAACGCACCCCTACATTTACAGAACATGTCAGTTTGTATCTTTCCTCGTTATAATATTTTGGAATGTATAAGGTGAATTAGTGTAGAAGTTACCGTCTGAATCACAAGGGCATAATGGAGTACTCTTATATAAGATAAAATGCTCTGTGAATACAGGCCCTGGTGTCCAACATTCTGCTGCATAATTCATTCTTTGCTGTACTGATGACTAAAACCCAAGTCAACTTTACGCGTGAGATAGGTAGGACTTTCATGCTTGGTGGTAAAGAGTCATTTGGAGTCAAATTCTATTATCCTTGGAATTTGAGGAATGTTGAATTCCCACTTACTTTCCTTCTCATGCTGGACTTTTTCAACTTACTTTCCTTTTCATGCTGGACTTCCCGCAGAAAAATTGGGTAAGAAGAAATGTAACTCTTCCAGGACTGAAAAACCTAAGTTAGATGCATCCCTGTGTTGGCATGGCAGGTGGAGGCTGGCTGCTTCATATGGCAAATAACATGGATTAGAAACGGCATGCCCATTTGTATTTCCATAAAATAAATGTATTGGATGGATGGATGGATGGATGAAACGATGAATGACTGAATTAATAAATGAATATATCAGGGAGCTAGCTTCAGCATGTCTTGTCATGGGTCCTACTCAGATGTGTTTGGGAGGCCTTGTTAAATTTGTCCCAGTAGATTGACAACCATAATACTATAGACCATAACGTTTTTATGAGCAGCTGAATTGGTAAATCCGTTTTAACCAACCTATAGTCAAAGCATTCTACCATTCTAAGATTCTTCCACACGCTCTGATAGTTTCAGATCACATGGAAAGAAAAATGTGTATACAGAGCAACTGACCAACCCCGACAAACATCTCCGGTTCTGCTCTGTTCACCACACAGGATCCCATTTAGAACCATTGTGGTGAGCCTCCTGTCCCATCAGGTTCTCCTTCAGAACCTGTATGACATCCTGCTGGAGGAGTTTGTCAAAGGCTCCGGTGGCAGCACTGAAGGGGACAGCCAGGAGCGCACCACGCCCGTCTCAGAACCACGAGCCGCAGGGTTCCTGCGCTACATCTCCATGCAGAACCTGGCCATCATCTTTGACCTGCTGTTGGACTCGTACCAGACGGCCCGGGACTTTGACACGCGGCCCGGCCTCAAGTACCTGCTGATGAAGGTGTCTGGAGTCAGTGGGGCAGCCAACCTGTACCGCCAGTCAGCCATGAGTTTCAACATCTACTTCCAGGTCAGGGGGCAAAGCAAACTGGTAACATTAACTGGTAACTGGTAACATATCGTTACCAATAGAGTCCTAATACATGCCTTTTTTCTTGTTCAACTTATTCATTTGTTGAATTCAGCTTGTGTCAGTCACAGTAATGATTATATATTTCACCAAACAGACACTTGTATTTGATTTTGTGATAAAATCATTATGGTTACAACCCCCACCCCTAGGCACTCCTGTGTGCCACGCTGACCAACCAGGAGAACATCACTGTGGAGCAGGTGAAAAGGATTCTGGGAGAAGAGGAGGAGGGCAGCTCAGACTCGTCACAGCCCTGCTCCTCAGAGGACGAAGACATCTTTGAGGAGACGGCACAGGTAGAATTTGTATATATACTCATGCACTCCATGTACTCACATATTTAACATGTTTATAGTAACTTTAGTCTAGTGCACAGTATTAGTTTTACATAACCCATAAGTATTCTAAAGATGATTTTCACTGATAAGAGTATACTCCTCCTTGTGTAAGGAAAATCAAATTCAAGTAGTCATTTTAATGCATCGTTGTGTCAAGAATAACTTCCAAAGTTGCAACACAGGTGAGCCCGCCGCGGGGTAAAGACAAGCGTCAGTGGCGCGCCACCATCCCATCCCTGAGCTCGCAGCCGGCCAGCGGCGTGGACTGGGCCTGGCTGGTCAAGCGGCTGCACAAGCTCTGCATGGACCTGAGCAACAACTACATCCAGATGTACCTGGACCTGGAGAGCAGCCTGGGGGCCAGCAGCGTGGAGCCCACGCTGAGTCACCGCGGCGACCCGCTCTTCTTCCTCCCCCTCTTCCCCTCCGAGAGCTCCACGCCCACCCCCTCCACCACCGGAGGGCCCTCGAGCAAGGGAACCCCGTCTGAGGATAGCTTCCGCTGCAACCCCTCAGTGGAGACGCTGGGCGAGGAGCCCCCACTGCAGACGCCACTACCAACGCCACCACCCTCTGCGGGCATCTACGGCGGCAGCCTGCCCCAACTCCGAGGGGACGGAGGACCACGGGAGCGCAGCGACTCCACCAGCCGCAAGAAGGAGTGGTGGGAGAGCGCCAGCAACAAGCTCTACACCATCGCCACCGACCGCACCATCACCAAGCTTATGATCGAGTACAAGCGCCGCAAGCAGCAGCAGCAACAGCAGAGCCACCCTATCTCCCATCCACACCCAGCCTTCGCCAGGGAGTCCAAGCCCAGTGAGGCAGGCTCGCTGAGGGACCCAGAGTCCCCCGCACCCCAGAGGCCCCAGCAGCTGGTGGACCAGGGCCCCATGAGGCACTCGTTCAGCGCGGGGCCTGAGGTGCTGAGGCAGGAGAAGAGGCCTCGGTCGGGCTCCATGGCCAGCTCCCACAACATCTCCCTCAGGGACGCAGAGGCACAGATACAGGTAAGCGGGACAGGATGGGAGGAGGGCTGGGGTGGATGAGGGGGTGTGAGAGGGAAGTACTGAGGGGATAGGTGTGAGGATAATGGCATGATAGGAACACACAGTCACAAACCGTGTTTATGATTTTGGTATTACTTTTAGAAAGAGAGAAAAATTATTTCAGAAATGCCTTCAAATATGTGCAGAATAATTCCATCTTAACTTCTGAGTGTTTGATCTGTTAATTGTCCTAGACTTGTTGTCCTAGACTGTTTTCTTAACAGCTAATTTTGGGTAAAAAAAAATACCATTGAGCTGAATGAGTGTCTCCTTCACCTTGTTGATTGGGCAGGCATGGACCAACATGGTCCTGACAGTCCTGAACCAGATCCTGCTGCTGCCCGACCCAACCTTCATCGCCCTCCAGGCCGCCGTGTTTCCCTGCATCAGTCAGCTGACCTGTCACGTGACTGACCCTAAGGTCCGACATGCTGTCAGGGAGTGGCTGAGTCGGGTGGGTCGGCTCTATGACATAATCCTGTGAAGCGTGTCATCGGGAGGCATGTCGCTACCCTTTTTGAAACGTGTCCCTGAAGGTCGTCTGGAGGTCGTTGAAGGTCAGGAGTATTTTTACGTAGGCTTGGAATGAAGGGAGGAAGCGAACTTGTTTGCTTGTTTGTATGTTTATGTTGACCATGCTAGCGCTCATGTGGTACTTCTGCTCTCCTCTTACTGATTTGTGTGTTTTTTTTCTACTGAATCAGAGCTTTTGCATACTTCATTAATTTCAATGATGTATCATAGTGGCCAGTATGTTTATTTATGTTTATTTATGTTTATTTATTGTATTTATTGTAGTGGCCATTTGTTTATTTCTGTGAATTATTGTATATTTTATTTATTTGAATGCTTAATATATTCAGAATATAAATATCTATTTTAATGAAGACTGAATGTTTTTGTCTGACATTTTGCATATACTGTAGTACGAAAATCAGATGTTGTGCCATATATTATACACGCGATACATGACCCTTGGATGATATCCCCACTCCATTTCTGTTTTACCTTTGGAAGGCAGATAATCAGGACTATGCTGTTTATGCCAAGTCACTTGATTGAAGTGTTTGCGTGTGCAAGCATGATGTGACTGGTGGTTTGCATGTCTGTCTCCGACTATGTTCATATCCAGAAAATTCAAGTGTTTAATTAAAACCTGTTTTCTGTATGGATTACATGCTGAAGATAAGTTCACTTATCCTGGAATCAATAGATTTTTAATTTACCTAACTAAACAAACATTGACATTTAAATCATGTAATACACAGGTTGTGCTTTACAGTACAGACACAGCAGTATCTCTGTGAAACTGAACTTTGGAAATTTGGCATTGCATAAATTCATCCATCCATCCATCATGCTGCCGGTGGAAATATAGGCACCTTGGCGTGCCAATCATAATGAATCATTTGTAAACGCGGAGGAAGGGTCATGTGTGAAACTGCTGTACTGAACCTACTGATTCATTCTTTCTTCAAGTCTTTCGATCCTCGTGTTGTTCATTGTTTGTGTATGTAACAAGCTGTTTGTTTGGTGATTTACTGAATTCAGTCAGCAATTCATTACTGATTCATTGCACTCGACAGAAGTGATAGAAAGTTCAAAATGGTCCAGTTTATGTTATGCTCCAATTTCCATTTTCATAGTGTTCTAAGCTATGCTTGTGCTAGTGTGCAAAGGCAATGCCCTGCTTTTGATGGTGAAGACCAAAGATGAACCTTTTTCTTTGTTGTTGGTTTTGTTTGGACAGATTATAGGATTTGTTTGAGTGAGTTGATGACCCATACAGTAAACACACTTCCTTTAAATGCCATTGTCTATGAGTGTATGTTGATAAGTTCCATAGCAACAGTCACAACTCTCAGACCCCAACAATTTACAAATGTAGTTATAGTAGTTGAGTTTTGTTATTGACTTTCTAAGAGAAAAGAGTATTTGAGTGTTTTAGAGTTACTCAAAGAAAGTGTGCACCTTTGGCTCCTCTATTGTACCTGATTGGGTTACCCTGTAATCCTCAATATTACATCCCTGAGAAAGAAATTTGAAGTGTTGGTTGTGTGTGTGTGTGTGTGTGTGTCTGTGCGTGTGCATGCGCGTGCATGTCTGCAAAATTTCAAAACAGAAGGAGACCTGAGGTCTGTACAGGTCAGTGATTGACAGAATGTCTGTATTAATGGTTTAAATATCGAAAGTGTTCAATCTCTGAGACCCTGAGAGTTGAATGGCTTTAGGGCGTATGCTCTGTGTGGGAAATACTGTACACTGTTTGAATCCGACCTTCAAACTGGAGATATGAATGCCAGCAGAGTGACAAACGTCTGTGTGTGTTTTCGTGTGTGTGTGTGTGTGTGTGTGTGTGTGTGTGTGTGTGTGTGTGTGTGTGTGTGTGTGTGTGTGTGTGTGTGTGTGTGTGTGTGTGTGTGTGTGTGTGTGTGTGTGTGTGTGCATGGCTGTTTCTGAAAGTTTCAACCTTTTGATGAGTGTTTGGAGACTCCATTCCTATGTTCTGTCTTAACTTAATTCTTCAACCAGTGAACACAATACATGCCCAGACTATTTCTTACTGTTCTGACAATGCCATTTATTTATCTAATTTGTGCTGTGGAATAAAAGTAAAAAAAACTGTTGTCTCTGTTGAATTTATTGCATGCCACCCATCCATTTTTAAGATGGATATTCATAATGACAAAATGGCTAGTAAAATAACAATGGTATTTGTTATAAGCACATTGCTCATTTGCTTATAATGCATACAATCAATCCCTATCTGGAAACGAAAGCTTATCACTGAAGGGTACATAAATCTGGACTTTAAAAGGGGTTTCGGTTACTGTTCTGAGAAGGGGACAAATTGTAGTTATGAATGTGTTCAGTTAAGTTCAGTATTTCTGATGAATATATACATTTCTATAGCTATCGATGTTTTACGACCACATGAATTACTTAAGAATTAAGTGATTAGTTACAGGACAGAGTCAATTACTTAGCCAAAGGATGGATTGATTATAACACATTCATACAATGAAGAAAGTTTCAACTTCAATTTTTCTGGTCTCATGGTGCTTTGAATCTTGTACACAAACACCATGATTTCTGTCCTCAGTTCTTGCATTCATTTCTGCTTACAGAGTGGTTCAATTTACAGGTGATAATAGTCCAAAGTAGACAACAGATCATAACAGTCCTCCAGGAACACATCTTTCCTTCAGAGTTAAGCATTAATCGTGAGAATAACGGACGTTATGACTCCGATGAGTACAAGTATCCCAATGACAAGTCCAGCTATGTTAAAATTTCTTGCTCTCCGAGATGAATCTATTGCTCTGTTGACATCCCCAACGGCGTTTGCTGTGTTGACCTAAAATGTGCCAGGATAACAGACCAAATCATGTATCAACATGCATGACCAACCACCAACACATAAACAGTGACTCCCCTTGAGTAAAAGGAAATATAGTGTTAATGTTAATATACCTGATTGGAGAAGATGATGGCAGCTATTCCCAGTGGCAAACAGCAGCAAAGCGTTGTGAATATGGACCAGCCCAGGTAATTAGATTGGTGTTGGGTGGTTGTGGAATGCATTGTTCTTCTTCTTTTGTTGGTTTGTGCAGAGTCCTTGGTGTAGATTCCAGATGCCTATGAGTTGAGAGAGATGAGAGCATGCTATATTTATAGACCAAAAGGTGTGGCAACTACTGCTTATTGTGACCGTGGGCAGGATTATACTTTAACCATGATAAGGGTTTACCGGTAAACTATGAATGCTATTACTACAGCGCCAACATCCGATTTACCAGTGGACTTTACACCAGATGGCCTATATTATCTTCGACAGTAATATATAAGATAGAATCATATGTAAGAATTGCTAAAACAAAACATGAAAATATAAATGAAAATGAATCTGAAAGTGATAAACATCAGCCATTGTTTGATAGAAGACTTGTGAACTACTTAAGTGGGTATGTATGCATACAGCTATAATAGACACTTACTATTGCTGTGGAGGCCGTTTTTTGCTCCTACTTTATTTGGATGTCGGGAAGCGGTTTTAGGATGGGGTGATTCAACAACTGATTCCAAGGAATAACCTTAGTTTTTTGCAGTGAGCCTTAACATTGTTTTTTGGGTTCAGACCTGAAGTCAGGTCCTGAATATTTTTTTATTGAGTCAAGGGGTAAACGTTGTGACGTATATTTTTAGGTTCAGGGTCTTACATTATTTGTACAAATATCATTACAGTACTTGTAAAGGCCTTTTATCACATTATTGGGTTTGGTAAATGATTACATTTAATCTGATAAGAGGGGACCCGCATAATATCCCTGATATACTAAAGGATACATACAAATAAATAAATAATAATAATAATAATACAAATAGCAGACGCAGCAGATACACCAAATCTTTACCTTCATTTTGGAGGCCTACATACATTTTTTCTATAAAGAAAGACAGTGCCTTGTAATAAGATACATTTGTATAGTTGACTATTACAAACACTTGCTTTATAGTAACAACTCTGAAAGCGGTCAATTTCTGGACACTGCAGTAACTACTCTCACATAAATGCGCGGATCTGAAAACAGCTGCTACAGATTATCCAGACAGAAGAGGAAAATAGTTTTAATAGTGGCCCATGGAATTGCCTTCAGTGTTTGGGAAGAGTGGTGTGCATGCAAATAATGCTTCTATTGGTTTCCTCTAGTCAGATGTTACATTTTTTATGGTAAACAAATTTCCAGACAAAATCAAGCCAAAGGTCATTTGATTAAATAAATTGTGCTTAATTGCAACTCCAGGCACCGACATACCCCAAAACATTTAATGTATCCTGTTAAAAAGGGCCATCTCACCAGTTGCATCCAGCTGTGCAAGCCACCACGGGACCTGGGATCCAGGCAGAGGTCAGCCTATCAGTTGATCCCAGAATCCTGTGGGGCTCGTGCACAGTGGAATTTCACTGACCAGATGGTTAACCCCATGCTGGGTTTCTCAGAGCTAGCCTGGACTTGTTCTCACTCCCCCTCTGCACTATATAATGCCGACCCTCCTCTGGCCAAGGTGTGGGTCAAGTAAGTAAGCAGTTGGAGTTGGAGAGGAGCATCAGCCATCGGGAGTTCATCAGTTCAATTCAGAGACATTCGCGATCATTCTTGCCGTGCGTCATTGAGAATAAAGCACGGATTCTATCAGTCAGTTCACTGTCATTCACGGTTCATGGTCTTCAATCATTCACGGATTCATTGTTGGATATAAGTCCCTTTACACGGGGTAATTATACTCACAGTTAATCATCATTGTCAGTCTACTGTCAATCCTTTACACGGATTACATTCACGGGCATCATTCATTCAGTCATCTACCACTTCATGTCTCGAGTGTGTGTGTGGAAATAAATCAGTCATCATTGAACATTGGCATCCGTTCTTGTTCTAACCGGACAGACCTGTGGCGATTGTCACCTATTTCACAACCAGTAATACAGTCCTTTTGGGTTTCATTCACTTCAAATATCACCCTATTTTATATATCCCACTGTTGGCCACGAGAGCAGCACCAGACAAACTGGTTTTCTTTTGGTTCATCCTTGTCTGGTCGTGGTGTTCTCTTGGTTCATTCTTAATTCAACCGTATGACGCTATCTTTTAATCTCTTTGCATGACCTCTTTCTGTATTTTTCGCACCAGCCACATTTGCCTCACATCACATTCCCCGATGTGCAGCGTCCGGATTTACACTCTCTCTGCTCCGCGCAGCCAACGACGGCGCAATGCGTGTTCTTTTGGAGAGCAGTTGGATGCGCTTCGGCTCCGCAGGTAGAGGCAACTACGACTGGGTGTCGGGATCGACCCCGCCACCCGACCCCGCCACCTGCCATTGAGCAACGTATTCGGGTAAGTCCATTTTACAAGACTTCGGAAAGCCAACCTCAATAGCATATTTTATGTTTAGAATAGCAAAGCAAGCTGCTGCAAGGCACACACACGTTTCTAAACAGCTGTGGTTGTTGGTTTTGTACATACAGCCTTTTAAAGCATTATTTCGAAATATTCATGTATAAGTTGCTTCAAACATTGAAATGGCAGGCAGCTTTCTAAAAAAAAACCTGGGAATCTCATTTTCAAATGTCTCCCATAAAAGGAAATGTCCAATTCATTAAATTAATTTTACCAAGACTTTAACTTTAATTAACTTAAATATGTACTATGATTTGTATATACAGTATAACCCCTATATAATCACTGAGCTTTTGGAATAAAGTAGACAGCATTGCCATCGGGGGTCTGTAGGGAAATTACTGCGGTCTGTAGGATTTCTGGAGCCGCCCGGTCCTTTGTGTTTGAGCATGGGCGACTAGGATAATGTCTTTAATCGAACTTGAAAGTTTGTCTCGCTCTGCTTTTAAAGCCCCCACCTCTTCTGTCAAAGCAACAATCAATTTAGACATAATATGTCTATTGGCCCCGGCTACGGGCCCCCAAGAACCACGGGCCCAGGTGTGACCGCACCGCAACTGGTGCAACCCTGGTCCAAACTGTTATGAATACATTAAAATACATTATATTATAAAGAACTTTTAAGGGGAATCTACATGAAAAATCAGTTGAATAACAGTGTTATAATGAGACTTAACCCGTTAAATAATGTTGTTTGCTTGGTATTTCTCATTGAAATTAAATGGGATTTGATGTACAATAGACAAAAACTGGATGTACATTTTACTGAAATAATTGGTTTTATAGCATAATGGTCATGCAAAATCAGCATAAATCCAATGTTAAATGTACTGGTTTACAATGTAATATTATAAATTATAAACTGTTAAAGGTACATATTGTTCTGTGAAGATGGTTATGGTTTGGCCGTATTTTTTACAGAATTATTCTGGCAACCACAGCTGCCAGTTTTTTCCAGTAAAAACAACAGGATTTGTTTTACAGTGTAACATAGCAGTGATGTTAATATAGCTAAAGTTCAATGTTGAATATACAGGTTTAAAATGTTAAATTTACATGCTGCTCTGTAAAGAGGTTTACAGGTGGATGTATTTTTTACAGGATTGTTCTGGCAACCACAGCTGCCAGTTTTTTCCAGTAAAAACAACAGGATTTGTTTTACAGTATAACATAGCAGTGATGTAAATATAGCTAAAGTTCAATGTTGAATATACAGGTTTAAAATGTTAAATTTACATGCTGCTCTGTAAAGAGGTTTACAGGTGGATGTATTTTTTACAGGATTGTTCTTGCAACTCAGCCGCCAGTTTTTTCCCGTAAAAACAATGGCATTTTTTTTACAGTGTGGGATATACCCAACTGGTCTCCAATTTCTCGTTTGGTACGTTCCTGTAGCCAGGAACCCAAGAACAGACCAAACCTGAACCTGAACGGGTATGGCCTGGTTGCATCTGGTGCGTCTCTTTAGATGAGGGCCCATTTGGGCACAAAGCTCTAACAGAGCCGTTCTTGGCACGAACACTTTAAGATCAAATATGTGCGTACGAACGTTTTATAAATGAGGGCCCACATCTCATAATTATGTTTGAGTAGCCTATGATTTACAATCTCATAGGTTACAGCAGCAAAAGACACAGGCTTCCTGCGAGGCGTGCATTCTCTTGCAGTCAAACAATGGCCAGAGGTTTCAAGTTGCAGCCGAATTAAAGCTGCCTCAGCCACATCAGTTTCGTTCTTCCTGTGTCACAGTTTCTTCTTGAATAAAATCCTTCTCATGTGTGTGTTTGCTTACAACAACCCCCTGCAATTAAAGCCAGTAAAGCAAGGATTTTATCATTAGTAAAACCACGTTTTAAATATTCCTCAATGTGTTCACAATCCATTTGATAGATATTATGTTTATTTATTACATTTAAAAATGAAAAGTTGGTTGATTAAAAAGTGAAAAAGGTTAAATTGAAGTTAAATTGAATTAAATTTAAGTTTAAAATTAGATTAAAGTTAAATTGAATAGATCAATTCAAACACTGCCTCTTCCTCAACTAAAGCATGTCTACAATAGTATTGTCGATATATAAGAAACTATGACACTAACTCATAATTATGACATACTACTATGTGATTTTCATTTTTCAATTGGCGGAAACCTTTTTAAAAAAGAGACTGAAAAACAGAGAGTGTGTGTGTTCAGCAAATTGCTATAAAAAAACTTTCCCTGCATAAAAGGATTTTGAAATGTCTTTGTGACATTCTGTACAGTAAAAGGATGTGAAGACATGCAGAATGAAGAAAATTGAGAGCTTTTTTCTTTTTTTCCGTCTCTAGAAAGAATTCCTTCTGTGGTACTCAGACCATGATTGGATAAAGCACATTTCACACCCAGAGCTCCCTTACTTCCAATCTACACTCTTCTATTCTCTAAACAGTCCTCTCATTTTTATTTTGTTATCCTGCACTGTTATGAACATGACACTGACTGTAGAAAAAACAGTATGAGACATATTTAAGTATATATATATATATACTTACTGTAAATATGTTCATGTTCATAACAGTGCAGGATAACAAATTTATATATATATACAGTATATATATAGCTCATATTCTGGTAAAAAAAAAATTTACAAAATTAATTGCAGCTTGATTGCTTCTTAACTAAATAGGTTTTGCATAATATGAAGCAATGCTTTGGGTCTCTGTCTTGTAGGATACAACTCTAAACACCTTGATTCCAGTCCAGGGCTGTCCGCAGGTTATGGCATGGTGATAGAGTCCATAGGTTATGGCATGGTGATAGAATCATTGGTAAAATGGAGTTATAGCCTTCCTACATTTCACACAAGGACATACTTTGACAGCACCAAAGCACCCCCATCCCATCACATTGGTGTGGAACACTCCTCCCACATATTTCCATTCGTTCTACACCCCATGCAGTTTTTTCTTTGTGATCAAAACACATTGTTTCAACTCATCCACTGGGTAGAGCTGGTGTGCACTGTTCTGTGAAGGATGTGGTTAGATATCTTCAGTTTCTTGCCCTCATTTCCTAGAACAGTAGTAGACTGATGCATTTCTGAAGAAAGCTCTTTCTTTCAGACCCTTTTTAAACCACAACCAATTCCACAGGTGCTGATGCTCCAGACAGCACAAAGGCGGTTGGCTTTAACAACACAACAGCCTTCAGTCGCACAAATGTAATTGCAAAAGGGGTTTATAATGATGAATTATCCTTGGAAACATGATCATTTAGGATTAGTTAAGATAATCTGTCATTGAAACACAGGAGTGATGGTGGCAGAGAATCTGCCTTTTATGCCTATGTAGATATTCCATTCAAACCAGCTGTACTAGTTATTTACAACATGAACAGTGTCTACACTACATTTATGAGCCCTCAATTACAGGTTATTTGAATAGAAAAAAGTGTGATTTTCTTAAAAAAAAAAACAATGACATCTCGTTCATTCCCAACTTTTGAACTGTAGTGTGTATATGCAGTGTCCACTTTATATGGCCTTCACACAACCATGTGCCATCAAAATGGATTGGAGTATATTATAAAAACGAGTTACCAACAAAAACATACCACCAAAGGTTAAAACCTGCATAATGTGCTTTAATATTACAAGATAAATATGTATTTTGAGAATCGTCAAAATATCGCCATATGCCTTAATTGCTGTTACTATCATTGAAATGTGTTAGGTTTTGATATTTTACTGAGGGTAAAACTTCTCAGTTTTCGCAAAAACTTTGTTTTCACTGTATTCATATGGACGTCACCTAGGCAAATCCAACTAAATATTTTTTTCAGTGTAGGACCACACAATGATACGTGCCTTGTTAAGTTGTAAAACTGCTGGTGAGAATCCACACACACACCCACATACACACAAAGTTATTATCGAAAACAACACTGTTATGAGTAGAGAGCATGGAAGTGGTGGAGTGGTTTTACCCAAGGAGAGGTAGCACACACACATAGACGCGCACAGACACACACACATACACACACACACACACACACACACACACACACACACACACACACACACACACACACACACATGCACACACACACCTGCACACACACGCACACACATGCACACACACACACACAGCAGGTGAACCAGAGAAATTATTATATACATATATATATATGTGTGTGTGTGTGTGTGTGTGTATATATATATATATATATGAAACAGCTGCTATCTGGATTTGGGCTCTGGGAAGAAAATAATGCCAGTTCCATCCTATGAACTTACTTGGGCTGTTCCATATTCACAACATGTTGCTGCAGTTTACCACTGGGAATAGCTGCCATCATCTCCTCATATCAGGTGAGTTTGTTTCATTTCCCACTCAAAATATGGATTCTGTTTGTGAGTGTGTGTGTGTGTGTATGTATGTCTCTCTGTGTGTGTGTGTGTGTGTGTGTCTGTGTGTGTGTGTGTGTGTGTATGTTTGTGTGTGTGTGTGTGTATGCATAAATGCATGTATGAATGTTTAGATACAGATATGGTGGCTGCTATGGTTACTGTTGAACTTCTCATTGGGATAGTCATCATGGCAGTGCCATTCATTATAGTGATGACAATATATCTTAAGATGATTCAATTATCACTAAATGGAAGCTGTATTGGAAGATAGCGCATCAACTATTGTTGGTGTTTTCTCTGCTTTTCGATAATTAGCTTGGTAACTGTTGACACACAAAAAAACAAAACATCTTTGCAACGGTGGGGTCTAACTGCGCTTTGTTGCATTTAATTAGGTCACCAACAGAAATGGTGCTTGCAGAAATGGAAACTGTGCATGGTAGTGGTGGAGTGGTTTGACCCGATGAGAGGTAAACCCCCACACACAAACACACAGCAGGTGAACCAGAGAAATTCCAACGAAACAGGTCTACTCAGTCATTATCGAAACAACACTGTTATGAGTAGAGAGCAATATATACAGTATACCTCATAGGAGATTATTTGAGGTTCTTCCCTAACAAACACGGTAGAATCAGACACACATTTGCCTCTTTCTGTATATATTTGGGCCCGAAGTGGGCTATGAAAGCACAGCCCAAACTGGGTAAGCATTACAATTAGACTGTGGCAGAAATTACACCACTTCAACACTTTCAACAAACAACACTATGTCAATATGGGAACTCTATGGGGTAGTACAACTCTTAAATCATACACTTGCAAACATTTCTTCTTCCGTTAGGAATCACAACATCTTCTCAATTAAACAAGGCCAAAATGCAACAAAACTTCTCAGTTTTTCGCAAAAACTGTTTCACTGTATTCATGTGGATGTCACCAAGGCAAATCCAACTCAATATTTTTTTTTTTGTGGCGGACCACACAATGTTATGTGCCATGTTGGTCATTTTTAGATTTGTGATGAGTGTTAATGTGCCTAACTAGACTTGTAAAGTTGTAAAACTGCTGGTGAGAATGTGGGGGAGCATAAGTTGAGGACCACTGGCTCAAGATCTCCTGGCTAGCCCCTCGTTGCCAAAGTGTATACCTCAGACTATGTCATATTGCATTACAAATATTACATTAATTTACCTTGACTTGATAACCAATGGGGACATTTTGTGTGTAATGTATGTATTAATAGTTTAAATATCAAAGTGTTCAATCGCTGAGACTACACTGTTTGAATCCGACCTTCAAACTATATGAATGCCAGCAGAGTGAAAAAACGTCTGTGTGTGTTTTATGTGTTTGTACAATGTAAATGTGGGTTTGTGTGCGTGTGTGTATGTGTGTGTGTTTGTGCATGGCTGTTTCTGAAAGTTTCAATCTTTTGATGAGTGTTTGGAGACTCCATTCCTATGTTCTGACTTAACTTAATTCTTCAACCAGTGTACACAATACATGCCCAGACTATTTCTTAATGTTCTGCCAATGCCATTTATTTATCTAATTTGTGCTGTGGAATAAAAGTAAAAAAACTGTTGTCTCTGTTGAATTTATTGCATGCCACCCATCCATTTTTAAGATGGATATTCATAATGACAAAATGGCTAGTAAAATAACAATGGTATTTGTTATAAGCACATTGCTCATTTGCTTATAATGCATACAATCAATCTGGAAACGAAAGCTTATCACTGAAGGGTACATAAATCCGGTTTCTGTTACTGTTCTGAGAAAGGGTCAAATTGTAGTTATTAATATTCAATTCAATTCAATTTTATTTATATAGCGCCATAACAATACAATTGTCTCTAAATTGTGTTCAGTTAAGTTCAGTATTTCTGATAAATATATACATTTGAATAGCTATCAATGTTTTACGACCACATGAATTACTTAAGAATTAATTGATTAGTTACAGGACAGAGTCAATTACTTAGCCAAAGGATGGATTGATTATCCACATTAACACATTCATACAATGAAGAAAGTTTCAACTTCAATTTTTCTGGTCTCATGTTGCTTTGAATCTTGTACACAAACACCATGATTTCTGTCCTCAGTTCTTGCATTAATTTCTGCTTACAGAGTGGTTCAATTCACAGGTGATAATAGTCCAGAGTAGACAACAGATCATAACAAAATCATAACAGTCGTCCAGGAACACATCTTTCCTTCAATGTTGAGCATTAATCCTAAGAATAACCATTGTTATGAGTAAAAGTATCCCAATGACAAGTCCAGCTATGTTCAGATTTTTTGCTTTCCGAGATGAATCTATTGCTCTGTTGACATCCCCAACGGCGTTTGCTGTGTTGACCTAAAATGTGCCAGGATAACAGACCAAATCATGTATCAACATGCATGACCAACCACCAACACATAAACAGTGACTCCCCTTGAGTAAAAGGAAATATAGTGTTAATGTTAATATACCTGACTGGAGAAGATGATGGCAGCTATTCCCAGTGGCAAACAGCAGCAAAGCGTTGTGAATATGGACCAGCCCAGGTAATTAGATTGGTGTTGGGTGGTTGTGGAATGCATTGTTCTTCTTCTTTTGTTGGTTTGTGCAGAGTCCTTGGTGTAGATTCCAGATGCCTATGAGTTGAGAGAGATGAGAGCATGCTATATTTATAGACCAAAAGGTGTGGCAACTACTGCTTATTGTGACCGTTGGCAGGATTATACTTTAACCATGATAAGGGTTTACCGGTAAACTATGAATGCTATTACTACAGCGCCAACATCCGATTTACCAGTGGACTTTACACCAGATGGCCTATATTATCTTCGACAGTAATATACATCTATTATATACGTTAACAATATTATTCCACGTTGGTATATTATACCATATAGGCATAATATAAGATAGAATCATACTGTATGTAAGAATTATTGCTAAAACAAAACATGAAAATATAATGAAAATGAATCTAAGGTGATAAACATCAGCCATTGTTTGATAGAAGACTTGTGAACTACTTAAGTGGGTATGTATGCATACAGCTATGATACACACTGACTATTGCTGTGGAGGCCGTTTTTTGCTCCTACTTTAGTTGGATGTCGGGAAGCAGTATTAGGATGGGGTGATTCAAAAACTGATTCCAAGGAATAACCTTAGTTGAGTCAAGGGGTAAACGTTGTGACGTTATTGGAAAACTATTATATTTTACAGTATTTGTACAAATATCATTACAGTACTTGTAAAGGCCTTTTATCACATTATTGGGTTTGGTAAATGATTACATTTAATCTGATAAGAGGGGACCCGCATTATATCCCTGATATACTAAAGGATACATACAAATAAATAATAATAATAATAATAATAATAATAATACAAATAGCAGACGCAGCAGATACACCAGATTTTTACTTCATTTTGGAGGCCTACATAAAATGTTTCTATAAAGAAACAAGTAGTCAGGAGACGGTAGCCTGTAATAAGATACATTTTTATTGTTGACTATTACAAACATATGTTTTCTAGTAATAACTCTGAATGAGGGTTTTAACTTAACAAACACAAAGGCTTTTACATGTTACACAGCAACACACTTTCACACACACACACACGTATTCCCCAATTTTGAAGGGGGATAATAAATCTCACCTGCATTGAATATATAATTGCGAGAATACCCAGTTGCCAAAAGCAGACATTTGTATTCAAAATTAACCATACCAAATGGCACATCAGAGGTTGATGCGGTCAATTTCTGGACAATGCAGTAGCTACTCTCACATAAATGCGCGGATCTGAAAACAGCTGCAACAGATTATCCAGACAGAAGAGGAAAATAGTTTTAATAGTGGCCCATGGAATTACCTTCAGTGTTTGGGAAGAGTGGTGTGTGCATGCAAATAATGCTTCTATTGGCTTCCTCAAGTCAGATTTCATTTTTTATGGTAAAATTTCCAGACAAAACCAAGCCCAAGGTAATTACAGTGCATGAAATGCCCTGTATTGTTATTCCTTCGTTTCTTATACTTCTTATTACAGTGCATGAAATGCCCTGTATTGTTATTCCTAGGCTTCTTATACTTATTACAGTGCATGAAATGTCCTGTATTGTTATTCCTTCGTTTCTTATTACAGTGCATGAAATGCCCTGTATTGTTATTCCTAGGCTCTTATTACAGTGCATGAAATGCCCTGTATTGTTATTCCTAGGCTTCTTATTACAGTGCATGAAATGCCCTGTATTGTTATTCCTAGGCTTCTTATTACAGTGCATGAAATGCCCTGTATTGTTATTCCTAGGCTTCTTATTACAGTGCATGAAATGCCCTGTATTGTTATTCCTAGGCTTCTTATTACAGTGCATGAAATGCCCTGTATTGTTATTCCTTCGTTTCTTATTCTTCATCTTATTATTACAGTGCATGAAATGCCCTGTATTGTTATTCCTTCGTTTCTTATTCTTCATCTTATTATTACAGTGCATGAAATGCCCTGTATTGTTATTCCTAGGCTTCTTATTCTTCTTCTTCTTATTATTCTCTTTACCGACTTCTGCGCTTAATTCAGCTTGAACCGCTTAACGTAGAAACTTCGTTCAAACTTTGCTGCATAGGTCTTGTTAAGGACACTTATGCTATGTATTTTTCACTTTTCTAAACTTTATACTTTTTAAAATATTAAATAAAAACTAATACAATTTCTCCCATTGACTTACATTGGGCCATTATGACATCATAATAGGGTAATTAAACTGGCTTGCACCTGTGCTTCACTGACACCTGCGCCAAGGTTCCAAGGCTCCTCTTCTCTCTGTCCCTCTCCATTCAACTGTATAACTAGGAATATTAAGAGACACCTTCCATTCTCTACTTTTTTTTCTCTCTATCTTTCTCTCTATCCCTCTCACTCTACTTTCTCTCACACTCCATCTCTCTGCTTCACTCCATTTTCTCTCCTTCTTTCAATATTTTCCCTCTTCACTCTCCTTCTTTCCTTCTTCCACTCTTCTTTCCTTTCTTCACTCTTCTTTTCTTCCTTCTTTCCTTCCTCCACTTTTCTTTCCTTCTTCCATTCTTCTTTCCTTTCTTCTTTCCCTTCTTTCTTTTCTTCTTTCCTTCTTCTACTCTTCTTTCCTTTCTTCACTCTTCTTTCTTTTCTTCTTTCCTTTTTCCACTCTTCTTTCCTTCTTTCACTCTTCTTTCTTTTCTTCTTTCCTTCTTCCACTCTTCTTTCCTTCTTTCACTCTTCTTTCTTTTCTTCTTCCTTTCTTAACTTTTGCATTTCATGCACTGGTATTTCCTTCAGGAAATGCATTTTCTAGTTATTCTTTGTACCAAACTTCTGCGCTTAATTCAGCTCGAACCGCTTAACTTAAAAAATTTGTTCAAACTTTGGCGCGTAGGTCTTGTAAAGGACACTTATGCTATGTATTTTTAATTTTTCTAAACTTTATACTTTTTTAAATATTAAAGAAAAACTAATACAATTTCTCCCATTGACTTACATTGGGCCATTATGACATCATAATAGGGTCTTTAAACTGGCTTGCACCTGTGCTTCACTGACACCTGCGCCAAGGTTCCAAGGCTCCTCTTCTCTCTGTCCCTCTCCATTTAACTGTTTTATATTAAGAGACACCTTCCATACTCTACTTTTTTTTCTTTCCATCTTTCTCTATCCCTTTCCTTCTTCCACTCTTCTTTCCTTCTTCCACTCTTCTTTCCTTTCTTCTTTCCTTCTTCAACTCTTCTTTCCTTCTTCCACTTCTTTCCTTTCTTCTTTCCTTCTTCCACTCTTCTTTCCTTCTTCCACTCTTCTTTCCTTTCTTCACTCTTCTTTCTTTTCTTTCCTTCTTCCCTTCTTCTTTCCTTCTTCCACTCTTCTTTCCTTTATTCTTTCCTTCTTTCACTCTTCTTTCTTTTCTACTTTCCTTCTTCCACTCCTTTCCTTTCTTCACTCTTCTTTCCTTTCTCCTTTCCTTCTTCCACTCTTCTTTCCTTCTTTTACTCTTCTTTTCTTTTCTTCTTTCCTTCTTTCACTCTTCTTTCTTTTCTTCTTCCTTTCTTAACTTTTGCATTTCATGCACTGGTATTTCCTTCAGGAAATGCATTTTCTAGTTATTCTTTGTACCAAACTTCTGCGCTTAATTCAGCTCGAACCGCTTAACTTAAAAACTTTGTTCAAACTTTGGCGCGTAGGTCTTGTAAAGGACACTTATGCTATGTATTTTTAATTTTTCTAAACTTTATACTTTTTTAAATATTAAAGAAAAACTAATACAATTTCTCCCATTGACTTACATTGGGCCATTATGACATCATAATAGGGTCTTTAAACTGGCTTGCACCTGTGCTTCACTGACACCTGCGCCAAGGTTCCAAGGCTCCTCTTCTCTCTGTCCCTCTCCATTTAACTGTTTTATATTAAGAGACACCTTCCATACTCTACTTTTTTTTCTTTCCATCTTTGTCTATCCCTTTCCTTCTTCCACTCTTCTTTCCTTCTTCAACTCTTCTTCCACTTCTTTCCTTTCTTCTTTCCTTCTTCCACTCTTCTTTCCTTCTTTCACTCTTCTTTCCTTCTTTCACTTTTCTTTTTTTTTCTTCTTTCCTTCTTCCACTCTTCTTTCCTTTCTTCACTCTTCTTTCTTTTCTTCTTTCCTTCTTCCACTCCTTTCCTTTCTTCACTCTTCTTTCCTTTCTCCTTTCCTTCTTCCACTTCTTTCCTTCTTTTACTCTTCTTTTCTTTTCTTCTTTCCTTCTTTCACTCTTCTTTCTTTTCTTCTTCCTTTCTTAACTTTTGCATTTCATGCACTGGTATTTCCTTCAGGAAATGCATTTTCTTGTTATTCTTTGTACCAAACTTCTGCGCTTAATTCAGCTCGAACCGCTTAACTTAAAAACTTTGTTCAAACTTTGGCGCGTAGGTCTTGTAAAGGACACTTATGCTATGTATTTTTAATTTTTCTAAACTTTATACTTTTTTAAATATTAAAGAAAAACTAATACAATTTCTCCCATTGACTTACATTGGGCCATTATGACATCATAATAGGGTCTTTAAACTGGCTTGCACCTGTGCTTCACTGACACCTGCGCCAAGGTTCCAAGGCTCCTCTTCTCTCTGTCCCTCTCCATTTAACTGTTTTATATTAAGAGACACCTTCCATACTCTACTTTTTTTTCTTTCCATCTTTCTCTATCCCTTTCCTTCTTCCACTCTTCTTTCCTTCTTCCACTCTTCTTTCCTTTCTTCTTTCCTTCTTCAACTCTTCTTTCCTTCTTCCACTTCTTTCCTTTCTTCTTTCCTTCTTCCACTCTTCTTTCCGTCTTCCACTCTTCTTTCCTTTCTCCACTCTTCTTTCTTTTCTTTCCTTCTTCCCTTCTTCTTTCCTTCTTCCACTCTTCTTTCCTTTATTCTTTCCTTCTTTCACTCTTCTTTCTTTTCTTCTTTCCTTCTTCCACTCCTTTCCTTTCTTCACTCTTCTTTCCTTTCTCCTTTCCTTCTTCCACTCTTCTTTCCTTCTTTTACTCTTCTTTTCTTTTCTTCTTTCCTTCTTTCACTCTTCTTTCTTTTCTTCTTCCTTTCTTAACTTTTGCATTTCATGCACTGGTATTTCCTTCAGGAAATGCATTTTCTAGTTATTCTTTGTACCAAACTTCTGCGCTTAATTCAGCTCGAACCGCTTAACTTAAAAACTTTGTTCAAACTTTGGCGCGTAGGTCTTGTAAAGGACACTTATGCTATGTATTTTTAATTTTTCTAAACTTTATACTTTTTTAAATATTAAAGAAAAACTAATACAATTTCTCCCATTGACTTACATTGGGCCATTATGACATCATAATAGGGTCTTTAAACTGGCTTGCACCTGTGCTTCACTGACACCTGCGCCAAGGTTCCAAGGCTCCTCTTCTCTCTGTCCCTCTCCATTTAACTGTTTTATATTAAGAGACACCTTCCATACTCTACATTTTTTTCTTTCCATCTTTGTCTATCCCTTTCCTTCTTCCACTCTTCTTTCCTTCTTCCACTCTTCTTTCCTTTCTTCTTTCCTTCTTCAACTCTTCTTTCCTTCTTCCACTTCTTTCCTTTCTTCTTTCCTTCTTCCACTCTTCTTTCCTTTTTCAACTCTTCTTCCACTTCTTTCCTTTCTTCTTTCCTTCTTCCACTCTTCTTTCCTTCTTTCACTCTTCTTTCCTTCTTTCACTTTTCTTTTTTTTTCTTCTTTCCTTCTTCCACTCATCTTTCCTTTCTTCACTCTTCTTTCTTTTCTTCTTTCCTTCTTCCCTTCTTCTTTCCTTCTTCCACTCTTCTTTCCTTTATTCTTTCCTTCTTTCACTCTTCTTTCTTTTCTTCTTTCCTTCTTCCACTCCTTTCCTTTCTTCACTCTTCTTTCCTTTCTCCTTTCCTTCTTCCACTCTTCTTTCCTTCTTTTACTCTTCTTTTCTTTTCTTCTTTCCTTCTTTCACTCTTCTTTCTTTTCTTCTTCCTTTCTTAACTTTTGCATTTCATGCACTGGTATTTCCTTCAGGAAATGCATTTTCTAGTACTTCTTATTATTCTTTTTACCGACTTCTGCGTTTAATTCAGCTCGAACCGCTTAACTTAGAAACTCCGTTCAAACTTTGGCGTTTAGGTCTTGTAAAGGACACTTATGCTATGTATTTTTCATTTTTCTAAACTTTATACTTTTTTAGATATTAAAGAAAAACGAATACAAATTTTCCCATTGACTTACATTGGGCCATTATGACATCATAATAGGGTCATTAAACCTGGCTTGCACCTGTGCTTCACTGACACCTGCGCCAAGGTTCCAAGGCTCCTCTTCTCTCTGTCCCTCTCCATTCAACTGTATAACTAGGAATATTATTCTTTCCTTCTTCTACTCTTCTTTCCTTCTTCCACTCTCCTTTCCTTTCTTCTTTCCTTCTTCTACTCTTCTTTCCTTCTTCTACTCTTCTTTTCTTTCTTCACTCTTCTTTCCTTCTACTCTTCTTTCCTTCTTTTACTCTTCTTTCCTTTCTTCTTTCCTTCTTTCTTTTCTTCTTCCACTGTTCTTTCCTTTCTTCTTTCATTCTTTCACTCTTCTTTCTTTTCTTCTTTCCTTTCTTCACTCTTCTTTCCTTTATTCTTTCCTTCTTCCACTCTTCTTTCCTTTCTTCACTCTTCTTTCCTTTCTTCTTTCCTTCTTCCACTCTTCTTTCCTTCTTCTACTCTTCTTTTCTTTCTTCCACTCTTCTTTCCTTCTTCCACTCTTCTATCCTTCTTTCACTCTTCTTTCTTTTCTTCTTTCCTTTCTTCACTCTTCTTTCCTTTCTTCTTTCCTTCTCTCTTCTTCCCTTCTTTCCTTTCTTCTTTCCTTCTTTCACTCTTCTTTATTTTCTTCTTCCTTTCTTAACTTTTGCATTTCATGCACTGGTATTTCCTTCAGGAAATGCATTTTCTAGTTATTCTCTTTACCGACTTCTGCGCTTAATTCAGCTTGAACCGCTTAACTTAGAAACTTTGTTCAAACTTTGCTGCGTAGGTCTTGTAAAGGACACTTATGCTATGTATTTTTCATTTTTCTAAACTTTATACTTTTTAAGATATTAAATAAAAACGAATACAAATTTTCCCATTGACTTACATTGGGCCATTATGACATCATAATAGGGTCATTAAACTGGCTTGCACCTGTGCTTCACTGACACCTGCGCCAAGGTTCCAAGGCTCCTCTTCTCTCTGTCCCTCTCCATTCAACTGTATAACTAGGAATATTATTCTTTCCTTCTTCCACTCTTCTTTCCTTCTTCCACTCTTCTTTCCTTTCTTCACTCTTCTTTCCTTTCTTCTTTCCTTCTTCCTTTCTTCTTTCCTTCTTCTACTCTTCTTTTCTTTCTTCACTCTTCTTTCCTTCTTCCACTCTTCTTTCCTTCTTCCACTCTTCTTTCCTTTCTTCTTTCTTTTCTTCTTCCACTCTTCTTTCCTTTCTTCACTCTTCTTTCCTTCTTTCACTCTTCTTTCTTTTCTTCTTTCCTTCTTCCACTCTTCTTTCCTTCTTTCACTCTTCTTTCTTTTCTTCTTCCTTTCTTAACTTTTGCATTTCATGCACTGGTATTTCCTTCAGGAAATGCATTTTCTAGTTATTCTTTGAACCGAAATTCTGCGCTTAATTCAACTCGAACCGCTTAATGTAGAAACTTCGTTCAAACTTTGGCGCGTAGGTCTTGTTAAGGACACTGCATCTCCTCATATCAGGTGAGTTTGTTTCATTTCCCACTCAAAATATGGATTCTGTTTGTGAGTGTGTATGTCTGTGTGTGTGTGTGTGTGTGTGTGTGTGTGTGTGTGTGTGTGTGTGTGTGTGTGTGTGTGTGTGTGTGTGTATGCATAAATGCATGTATGAATGTTTAGATGCAGATATGGTGGCTGCTATGGTTACTGTTGGACTTCTCATTGGGATAGTCATCATGGCAGTGCCATTCATTATAGTGATGACAATATATCTTAAGATGATTCAATTATCACTAAATGGAAGCTGTATTGGAAGATAGCGCATCAACTATTGTTGGTGTTTTCTCTGCTTTTCGATAATTAGCTCGGTAACTGTTGACACACAAAAACAAAACATCTTTGCAATGGTAGTGGTCCAAATGCGCTTTGTTGCATTTAATTAGGTCACCAACAGAAATGGTGCTTGCAGAAATGGAAACTGTGCATGGTAGTAGTGGTGGAGTGGTTTGACCCGATGAGAGATAAACCCCCACACACACACAGACGCAATAACCCACACACAAACACACAGCAGGTGAACCAGAGAAATTCCAACGAAACAGGTCTACGGCTCAGTCATTATCGAAACAACACTGTTATGAGTAGAGAGCAATATATACAGTATACCTCATAGGAGATTATTTGAGGTTCTTCCCTAACAAACACGGTAGAATCAGACACACATTTGCCTCTTTCTGTATATATTTGGGCCCGAAGTGGGCTATGAAAGCACAGCCCAAACTGGGTAAGCATTACAATTAGACTGTGGCAGAAATTACACCACTTCAACACTTTCAACAAACAACACTATGTCAATATGGGAACTCTATGGGGTAGTACAACTCTAAAATCATACACTTGCACACATTTATTCTTCCATTAGGAATCACACTTTCTTCTCAATTAACAAAAGGCTAAAACTTAAACCATTGACAACAAAATTGTAATTATGTATACTTGTTAGGATTAGGGTACTAGATACGAGTAATCTGTCTATGTCAGCATGAATACCATAGGTGAGAGCTCATTGATGTCTTGGTACCTGGAGGAGTGACATTTCTGAGTAAACCATGCATTTTGCTCTGTACCTGAATACTGAGAGCGTGTCTAGGGGTCATTAGGAAGAGGAATCAGAGGAAGAGGAATCATTAGGAATGATGAATCAGATAAATAAAAAATAAAAACAGCTCAACAGCTAAAAGACTAAATCAAAACTCAAAATTCAAGAGACTCAAAAGTTCTCAACGCTGTGGTTTTTCAGAACCTTTGTGTTGTGAGCATGGGGGTGTGGTTTATACAAGCAGGAAACACAGACACACACATACACACAAGTTCACACACAGTGTAAAAAAAAGTGAAGTATAAAAACATTTTTGTAGTTGTATTTACTATACTAAATCATAAAATGAACACGATACAGTGGGGCAAAAAGATGAGAGAGGCCTGTCATTTTCATCATAGGTACACATCAACTATGAGAGACAGAATGGGTGGAAAGAATCCAGGAAATTACATTGTAGGATTTTTTAATGAATTCCTCAGTAAAATAAGTATTTGGTCACCTACAAACAAGCAAGATTTCTGGCTCTCACAGACCTGTAACTTCTTCTTTAAGAGGCTCCTCTGTCCTCCACTCGTTACCTGTATTAATGGCACCTGTTTGAACTCGTTATCAGTATAAAAGACACCTGTACACAACCTCAAATGGTCACACTCCAAACTCCACTATGGCCAAGACCAAAGAGCTGTCAAAGGACACCAGAAACAGAATTGTAGACCTGCACCAGGCTGGGAAGACTGAATCTGCAATAGGTAAGCAGCTTGGTGTGAAGAAATCAACTGTGGGAGCAATTATTAGAAAATACAAGACATACAAGACCACTGATAGTCTCCCTCGATCTGGGGCTCCACGCAAGATCTCACCCCGTGGGGTCAAAATGATCACAAGAACGGTGAACAAAAATCCAAGAACCACACGGGGGGACCTAGTGAATGACCTGCAGAGAGCTGGGACCAAAGTAACAAAGGCTACCATCAGTAACACACTACGCTGCCAGGGATTCAAATCCTGCAGTGCCAGACGTGTCCCCCTGCTTAAGCCAGTACATGTCCAGGCCTGTCTGAAGTTTGCTAGAGAGCATTTAGATGATCCAGAAGAGGATTGGGAGAATGTCATATGGTCAGATGAAACAAAAATAGAACTTTTTGGTAAAAACTCAACTCGTCGTGTTTGGAGGAGAAAAAATGCCGAGTTGCATCCAAAGAACACCATACCTACTGTGAAGCATGCTTTGGGGCTGTTTTTTCTGCAAGGGGACCAGGACGACTGATCCGTGTAAAAGAAAGAATGAATGGGGCCATGCATCGTGAGATTTTGAGTGAAAACCTTCTTCCATCAGCAAGGGCATTGAAGATGAAACGTGGCTGGGTCTTTCAGCATGACAATGATCTAAAACACACCGCCCGGGCAACGAAGTAGTGGCTTCGTAAGAAGCATTTCAAGGTCCTGGAGTGGCCTAGCCAGTCTCCAGATCTCAACCCCATAGAAAATCTGTGGAGGGAGTTGAAAGTCCGTGTTGCCCAGCGACAGCCCCAAAACATAACTGCTCTAGAGGAGATCTGCATGGAGGAATGGGCCAAAATACCAGCAACAGTGTGTGAAAAGCTTATGAAGACTCACAGAAAACGTTTGACCTCTGTCATTGCCAACAAAGGGTATATAACAAAGTATTGAGAAGAAATTTGGTTGACCAAATACTTACTTTCCACCATAATTTGCAAATAAATTATTTAAAAATCAGACAATGTGATTTTCTGGATTTTTTTTCTTTTCTTCTCACTTTGTCTCTCATAGTTGAGGTATACCTATGATGAAAATTACAGGTCTCTCATCTTTTTAAGTGGGAGAACTTGCACAATTGGTGGCTGACTAAATACTTTTTTGCCCCACTGTATGTCATCAGAGATTAAGGAAGCATGCTAAACTGAAATACTGGCTTACCTGAAAACAATGTTACAGCCAGTATATTATTCGCCCTTTCAAATTTCTGTTCCGGAATGGTTGTTTGTGTTTTGGCCTGTGTGATTTTCACCATTTCTCATATCTCACATAGGCTACGTGACACTGAATCTCATGGGTTTTCACTCCCATAGCATATACAAATAATTAGTCTATTAGACTGATGTGCAGTGCAAATGAGAGACCTGTTCACTGTGATGCTCACCATGTCTGTGTAGCAGTTTTAGACTACTTGTCGATGAAGTCAATATTCAGCATCACTGAACAACTTGTTATCTCGAACTGAGCCGGACCTGTTCACAAAATGCCTCAGAAATGTAACAGTATGCTTGAGTTGTGTGTCGGCTAAGAGTGGGTGGTGGGGATGGCTCACAGATTTTCAGAGCAGTGGGCTTGTTTTCGGGAAAACAGGCTTAGCTTTGCCTAATGTATATAGCCAGCCTGCATCTAGCTAACACTGGCAGAGCATAAAAAAAATCCATAAGAGCTAGTTTATTATTTGCACATATACACTAATGAATGTACTTATAGTGTAGGACTTGTCGTTGCTTTCCATTGTCAAAGTTTAATGTTGAGCTAGTCTTCCGCTTGTTCGCGTGCAGTGTCTTCGACCTGGCAACCCGCATCAGCTTTGAGTCTAGGGAGGAACAGGAGGGGGGGAAACAACACTGTCCAACATTTTGAATTTGGAATACCGTACAAATTTGAAAGGGTTGGTGTGCCATCTACATATCGCTCCTTTACAAATTAGTAACACTAGCTAAGGGTTATACATTCTGCGCAGGATTCTTGAAATAGGCTTTTTGAATCTACACTGGTCACCATGGTAATATTTGTATCAAAAGACCCTCTGTCACCCCTAGCCACCTTGACTCTGGTGACACTGGTGTTTTGGACTTTCACGGGTCAAGGCATTGTAGCCTAGCAGTTTTACAATCTGAGTGGGTTTATGGGAGTTTGCCTATCTGTATCATTTAGACTGCGTTTCCCATGAGCATGGAAGGCCTACGACCATCATAACTAGCCGTGGTGTTCCAAATGTCTCATTTACTGATAATTTAACTATGGCTATACTGCATCAAAGCTGTCTGTGTTTCACACTTTTGTCTGCTTGGGTTCTGGAAGGCAATCATCAGGAGGGAACCTTACACTTAGGGGGGGAACCTTAAACCAATAATCCAGGCCCCGAACAGAATTAGGGGGGCCATTTATACTTCACTTCAGTTTATATTGAAGATTTCATTAAAAACACATGTGTTAAGTGTATATAGTCATTACTAAACTAACTACTAAAGTGGGAACAGTTTTTACTGGGAGATCAGTGTAAACCAATTTTCAAATAAATACTTTCACCAATTTACCAGACAATAATGTTTGTCTGTCAGCATTTAATTAACACAAAATCTTGCACATAGTTAATACCAAGAGCCATGTACAGTTTAGATTACACTCAGTTCGATCTCAGTGAGAAATCTATAACTATCAACCAGTCTATGAATAAAATGTATCATAGTCTACATGGCAAAAACACAGCAATATTACACCGTTCTTCTTACATTGCTGCTTTGAAGTGCACTTACACCTCAAGATGGAGGGGAAACACACTGATGCCACTGCTGTACAAAAAAACTACAGGAGATATTTCATCAAAATGAACAGTGTTTCATGTGAATAAACTGCAACTGCTTAAAAGAGGTCTGAATTAATGTCTGGTTTCTAAGGTCTGAATTCTCTGTGTGCACTGCCATCTAGTGGTCACCTGATTATACAATAACTTCCCTGTCAATGTTCTGAGCTGAAGATGTGACGAACATCCACTGTAAGACTGTCAGCAAGAAAGAGAACAATCTGGGCAACACTTTGTTTAAAATGTTACAATTACTTTCATGGCATTGAACTTAGATAATGTCACCACACTGGCCTTTGATCACCTTGAAATATAACCTGATGGCTTGAAGGTCAAACGACTGCAAAAAGGTTCTTTACCACTATTAGATCCACTGTTACCAGTCATATTTACATTTTATTAAAAATGTGTGGCAAAATATCTCTATATAAATCATGCATTGCCACACTGTACAATGTCAATAAATATACAATAACAGTGAAATGAAAGGCTTTGAGAGAGAGACAGAGAAAGAGAGAGAGTCGATGACGACAATAGCTCTTTGCAGACAGACAGCCTGAGTGCTAGGAGCTCTTCTCGTCTGCTTTGGGTTTCCGCGTGGGGTCAATACTGGTGCCTTCGTACATGACTTTGTTCTTAATACCTTCCTGTATGACTCTTTGTTGAACGCGCAGCACTGCATTGTTATATCGACAGTAGCACCTGAAAAAACACCAATTTCATAGCTATAAACAAAAGGGTACTACATGATTAGATCTGCAGTTATTCATTTAACAAAAGCGATCAAAGGTACATATTTCACACTGTATTTGTGTATGTGTAGATGAGTGACTGACATAACTGGTGTTGTTAGCATCTAGCTCTAGCAGTTGAGTTATTGGAACCTTAACTTTAAAGACCAAGAGACTATATAATGAAAATACATGACTACAAAAACATTTGGTTGAACTTTGAGTGAATAAAACATCTGAGAAAATGTCAGACAATTGACATACTGGATTATAGATTACACAGAATGGCATACTAACTAACTTTAGCACACTTCTCCTTTAATAAACTCAAAATCAGTGGGAATAACCTAGAACAAAGCTCAAAAACAGTTAAGTGAAGAATTTAGGTGGTTTGAATTATTATTTTTTTCAAATCTAGAACCATTCTTATCTGTAACCCTGCCAAATGGCTAGCCTAAGGCATTATTATTAGTATTATTATTATTATTATTATTATTATTATTACTTCAATGGCTGTTAAAGTATCCCCAGTGGTAGCATAGGTCTTCTGCCTGCAGTCATAAATATATGCTTTCACACCTTTAATAGCCAGAACCAGATGGAATCCTGAAGGCTAAGGAACACCAGGGTGTGTATGCAGCAATGATGGAACTGAGCACAAATACTTGAATCAAGGTCATATTTTCTCAACCCAACTTGCTTACTCCATCAATCTAGTGACGCAGCTAGTTCAACCTAAATGAAAATCCAGCAATATTTCTAGTTGAGGAAAATGGAGGACTATGCACGAGGACTATGCACGAGCTGTTCAAAGAATGGTGCCCTGTTGACATGTACTAACCATGATCCCAGTGTTGTCAGAAAGAATCCTGCAAAGCCAATATCAAAGGACCTCTTCACCCTACCTGAAAAACAAGGGGAATGAGTCTGGCATCTTTTCTTTTACAATGCCCAGTGCTAGGCTACATAAAGGAGATGAAAAGGACTTACTGGTGGCTAAGAAGTGAAGTAGCCCAGCCACTAAAGACCCTCCTGCGCCATGAAGTAGGGCTTCCCTGGCACATGCTGTGCTCTGGATGTCTAGAATCCCCATTAATTTGAATCCCTGAGAGTGTACATTCAAGAAGAGAAATTATTAACTTGCAAGGAGGCCTACTTAAAAAAAATGGTCTGGTAAAAACTGAGAATATAATGAAAGGTAAGCCTTCAAAAAATAATATTGCACGGTGGCATCTAGTTACCTAAGAAGAGGGTTGCATTCCCCCATCATCCTAGTTGCAATCTTATTCTAAACGTCCTAGTGCTTTGAGGAAAGGGGGAGTTGGGGTAACCTAGCAAGTTAGCTAGCTATGGGGATTGGCCAGTAAACATATCGCTGGATGATTTAGTCATTAAATTACCCATTTACCTAATTTTCATCATCCTCAATGTTTCATAACAACGCCTAACAATAACGATAATGAACAAATGCACACTAGCTTACAACATATAGCTAATGGTAGGTGAGTGAGGATTGTCAGAACCTACTCAAAGAGCGACATCATTGTATGTAAAAAAAGAAAATACCGAACCTGTTTTTTGCCATTGTGCTCCTCGTCGGCCATCGCAACACTTAGAAATGACTACAAATTGGCGACTTTTAAATGATCATGTCTTTGAACAGTGTTGAAGTCATAGGGTACCTGACCTGTCTTGTGTAAAACATGGGTGCAGCATCAATAACGTCCTAAAAGAAACAAGTAGAGAGACGTCAGTTCCTAGAGTGTAACGTTGGCGGATTACCGCCATCGTTGGTTCCAGTTCATTAATTTCTGGACATATTCGTAGACTTGAAACAAACTGTCGGTATTGTGTGGTATGCTGCAAGTAACTGTTTGTAACACTGATTTATACTGACCCTGCTACTTTTACTTCTAGGATTACATCGTGATGGCTAAGTAACTGCACTGTTCATAGTGACGGACACTTCAATCAAAAACAGGCTAACCAATTGCGATGTTATAATTATTACCATTAATATGCAACACTAAAAATCAGTTCACAGTTTCAGATAGAGTTGCCACCTGACATTTTTAACACTGGATTATCCTATATCTCGTCCTCTTCTCTGCCTCAGGGGAAAAGAAGAAATTGCAGGGGTGCTTCCCTGTGCCAGTGTGTGACATCTCCACTGACCCTTACAGGAAAGTCCCTCCAATGAAGATTAACTTATATGAAACGACACTAAAATGAACAGGCCTATTTTAGACAAACTATGAGATAATTTAATCAGGAATAAAGCAAATGTGTTCTTCATTAAATAAAGTTTGTTGAAACTGCCAAGGCTTGTTTACTTTGTCACTTCACGTCAATGGCAAATCTGACAGATTTTAAAATGCTTTTCATGGCAATGTGACTATGTGAGATCATTTCGAAACACTGTTAATGATTTAGGAATATAATCAAGTGCCTTGTATTAATAATTACCTTGTATGAATCATGTGCCTATGTAAGCAGGAACATGGCTTTTCTGTGTTTCTGTGTGTGTGTGACTTACATTATTAGGTGCCACTTAGTCTGCATATGTGTAATTGCATGTTTGGACCAGAGGTGATAAGAAGAGTCGAACTGTGCTTCTTTCGACCTTGTGTAAAACTTCCATCCTTGCAAGACAGAAAGCATAGTAAGATGACCTCGGACGTCAGAGACCCACCACGTGGTTATCCCTGCTGACAAATAGTTTTGGCGTCAGAGAACGCTAACTTCTATCTATATAAACCTTGTGTGATGTATTTCATTTTGCTTCTCTCTCGTCTGCTGCAGTCTGAGAGTGAGCCCGGGCTCCCTTTCTCTCTCTAAGAGAGGGCCCGTGCCTCTCTCTGACCTGCCGGGACGTGGGAGAGCCCGACGAGCTTGTTGATGTTGTTTAATAAATATATGAAACTCCCGAGTCCTGAGGCGAGTCGAGTGAATACAAGATTAATTAATCACAAAGCATATCATTAATTAGATAACTTTTTTGAATCGCTTGACAGCCCTAGAAAAAAATCTTAAAAATGGATTTCTGTATCTTGATATAATGGCTAGGTTTCTTCCACAGACTCAAAAACTGCAGAGCGTCCCTTATATAGGATGTGGCAACCCGTTCTTCAGACCAAGCCTCACGAAATTCATTTGTTTGCTTTTTAATTTGTGAAAGTGTTCGTCCTGTTACAGCCACCTGTCCGTTACAGAACAGGATCTCAGCAATGTTTTGATGTAACAAAACCAACCTTATGCAAAAACAACAATTGTGTCTTTTGATATTTAGGGGGCACTGCAATAAGCAAAAATGTGTTTTGGCTGCTTTAAAAAAATATTATTGTGTCAGGAGGTACTGTCCAAGCCATGGCAAGGTGACAACCTAATTGATGCAGCCGTACATTGGATTTGATCAAAAACTTGATACTTAATGGGCCACAAATTTTGTCCAATCTTCACGAAAGTTGGCACAGATGATCTTAATGCAAATCTCCCAAAAAAGATTTTCAGACCAAGCCTCAAAAGAGTTAATTGTCAGACAAACACTTGAAAACTGAAAAGACATCACAGCCAATCGAAATCTGAAAGTGAGGTTGTATCTCAGCAATGTTTAATTATATCAGAACCAAACTTGGTACATGCACTCAGGACCCTGTGTGTAAAAAGCACAAAATATTTAGCATCATTTGACCTCTAGGGGGCTCTGTCATAGGCAGAAATGTGTTTTGGCTAATAACTGCTGATGTGATTTCCTTAAAAATAAATTGTGGTGCCTGGTAATACTGTGGAAGGTCCCAAGGGCGAGACATGGCAACTTGTCATGTGAACCTAATTGAAGACCAATGCTCTTGACATAATGATCAGGTTTCCCTCTTTTCAAACAACTGTGAAAGACAAAGCAACCAGTCCTGAATGGACAATGTTCATGATTTTTTTTTTATTTATGTGTGTGTGGGGGAGAGGGGGGTGGTGACAAACTATACTGAGATACCACACTTGGAGTGTGAAGTAACATGGTCCATTACTAATGCATACATTTTTTAAATCTGATTGCACGTTTTTTTTTTACAGTAACGATTTACCAGGGTAAATGTATGTTATATCATGATGAGTTTTGCTAGAATAGGACCCTGCCTGTCTTCAAAATCAAAAAGCATCAAAGTGAGAACGATTAAGGCTGTCCGACTTTATTTCAATTAAAATGCATTCAAACATAAGCTGCTTTGGAGCTAAGTTGCATGAACATACAAACTCTACAAGTATTTTAAAAAGAAAGTCTGTACAATTAAACAGAATATCAACTAAGCAGTAAAATAAAGTACATGTTTTGCAATGTTTTCCTTTGTCCATGGCGAATCAAAGAAAATCGAATGAATTCAAGTCTAGAAAACACATTGGACATACCTCCACAAAAAGATCAGCTGTGACTATATGAAACAGTATAATAAAAATAGATATGGGAAACACTATGTGTGTGTGTGTTTTATTTGTTAATGTTACTATGTGCCACTGCTACTGTGCTGGTTTATTTGTTAATGTTCCGATTTTAGATTTCAGATTTAGATTTAGTCATTTAGCAGAAAAAGGTCAACTGTGACTATATGAAAACAATATAATAAAAATAGATATACTAAGGAAAACACTATGTGTGTGTGTGGCTGGTTTATTTGCTAATATTACTATGTGCTACTGCTACTGTGCTGGTTTATTTGTTAATGTTACTTATTAGTCTTATTGTTGCAGGATCTGGACAGGATTCAGACAAGTTCATCCCTCTTCTTCGTCTTCGTCTCTTTATTCCTTGTGGAACACCTTGCCATCTATCTGCTTCTTCCAAGTTACTTTCGTGTCTGAAGGCAGCCCTCTCTCTTGCAGTTGTTTATGTATCTGATGGATAGAGAAACAGGACATGGTCACTAAACAAATTCATCTTAAGACACCGGTTCTACTACTAGTACCACTCTGATATGACATCTCTCATCCAATTACAATACAGCTCCTTATGTTTATCATTCATTCATGCTTAATCATTTTTGTGTTCTTTCCTTTGTTGTCTTAGCCAATCACAGCATTCTTCCAGGTATATCCATTGCTGTATTCAGTGATCAAAACTTTCTGACAACCTTTTCACAAACCCATCCCCAACCTTTATTCTCTATGTCCTGCTGTGGCTTTTGGTCCCCTGCACACATTTCTGTAGGTGTTCCTGAAAATCTTGGTTATAGAACCTTCCCTAAACACTTTAATCCTTGACATTGTTACCTTTTATTTTTGTGTTTATTGGTGCACCATCATCAGGGTGACACTTACCTGCTGTAAAATGGCTGCCTGCACTACAGGATCCTCCATATCGATGGGAGAGTCAAATTTCAGCTTCACTTTCATGGTACTCTTATTCTGTACATTGAGCTCTAAGACAAGGCATGGGCACAAAAGACCAGACATGTCACCTCACTCTGACTTTCTAACAATACGAGTACTATGTGTGGTAACATTTTATATTTATACATACACAGCTAGTGTTACATTATGGCTCTATCAACTCACCCTTATAGCATAAGAAAGGATAATGATTAGCACATTTGTTAACTCCCCACAAGTCCTCAGTATGCCTTATCATTGAACAGTTCTCGATTCCTCCATAGTTGTCAGGTTCCCCTGAGTACCATAATCGGAAAGAGGAGTTGGCCCCATCTGACCACGTCCAGGAGTCTCTGAAAAGACCGATCCAAACAGGTTGATTCTTTGAAATCTCATACAAGTGCTGATTCTCCTCCAGGTTTGTGACGCTGGCCAGGTCTGTGTGATTGTCTCGGCAGTAGAGCTGAGCTAATCGCCAAGACATTTTCTGAGTTATCAGTTTGTATTTCTCTGTGGTATTGGGTCTTCCTGTAAAAGGCACATGTGTAGTTGAAATATAGATGTATAGTAGATAGAAAATGTTTCTTTAACTTGGCAAATTATTATTTGAATTCTGCTTCAACACAATTGTTGTGTCCACTGATATATTGCATTGTTCTATGCATTCACTGTTGTAGTATTGTATTATATGCACTTGCAAGTACAGACACTAGGGGCGCTAGTACTAGCGGTAGTGTCGTGTTGAATGTACTGTATGAAGTTAAGAGACTGAGTAAACTACGTTCTCTGTTCCTTATGCTTCGTGTGTGTTAATGTCTTCCGAAACAACACCACAACAACAATGTGAAAGACATGAATAGTTAAAGCATTTAAATGCACCATAGTTCAGACCAAGTTACGGGTTAACAGCCACGTGACTCAACATCATAACACAAAAATGCATGCTCCGTGATACAGGGCCAATCATGCCATTGCCCATTGACCATTGCATCATCAGAAATGGTCACACATCCTTCTTTTCCTCCGCCGGGTTCGCCACTGGACCAGTTTCTAAACTCATTTTCTTCTGGACTGTAGAGAGATCTGTTCTCTAGTGACCACTTCCACAGGCTGGTCTGTCTTATGAAGCCCAATCCAGACGCCATTCTTCCGGTCTTTAATGATATTCTTAATAAGGCTCCAGTCCTCCATGTCATCAATAGTAGCCAGGTCAGTGTATGTCTTTCTACAGTGTGTCTGTGCTTCAGTCCATGTCTTGGATTCTTTCACAAAGTGATACTCACGAGGGGTACACAACATTACTTTGCTGAGCCCTGTGTGGCAGAAAAGTATGAATGAACACAAACAATAACAACACTGATCCTAGCAGTCATGCTATATATAAAGCTTGGAGAAAAAGAAGGAATACAGCTAGTTTATTTAGGTTGGTGGCACAGGGCTGCTCGATTAAGGCAAAAATCATAGTCACGATTATTTTGGTCAGTATTGAGATCACAATTATTAAAAACGATTACTCATTTAATGTTTCTCCTAGGATGTGGTGTAATTGTACGTGTAGACACCCCATAAGCCTGCGACGCTGGACATCAAGTGTTTTTATTTAATAGAATATTTGTACTTTATTAGTATTATTATCAAATATGATATGATGTGGCGCCGTGAGTGGCAGCCTGTTCTAGCAGCTCTCCGTTTTTCTACTCCCTCCCCCCTCTTTTCGCGACTATTTCGTGACTTTAATTTTTCTAGTTTTCTTAGTTGTTTGTATTGGGATAGTGCGCTGCTCTACCTACATGTGGATCATTTTTCATAGTCTTGCTTGGTCAGGTGGGCGTAATTTTTCAGATCGGTCAGAACAACGGACACGACCGCCATTATTTTAAAAAACAAACCTTAATTGGTTGCCATGGTGCTGCTGCGAGTGGCGGCCTGTTTTGGCGGCTCTCCTGCGGGTGGACCATGGCCTGTAACACTCATTTACTAACAGAATTCAGGCGTAATTTCTGCGCAAATTGTGGGTAAAGACATGGAACCGTATTTACAAAGGCGACGCACTTGAGTAAAAGCGCAGATTGTCCACTCATGGGAGGGTATAAGGGAAAGTGGGTTTTCGTCGCAAAGAGATGGGAGAAATGCGTAAAGTGTGCCTCATTATGTATTAGTAACGAAACAAAAGGTGTTTTAGCATGACATTTCAGCGGCTAAATGAAAACTGTGCGTCTGAGAAATTTTAAACAATTCAAACAATTCATTCATTTTTACAAAAAATCAGAAATGTTATTTGTTTAAATGTTTATATTTGATATATCATTTAATATAGGCCTATAAAAAATTGTCCTACCAGCTAGCTTTTCTGCCAGGTCTTACCCAGAATCACCACTCAATGTATGGTTTAAACCGTATTCTTTGACTTTTACACCCATCCTTCAAGCACACAGAGTACGGTGCTCGCCTTCTGCTTAGGAGTAACGCGTATCTATTCAGGAAAAGAACTTGTACCTCAAGCACACTAACTCAACTAAGTAAATTGTAGAGACAGAGCAGCATATTAATTTCACCTCGCATGTTTATTTTGACATTATAGCCTCTGGAGCGCAAGCTACCCCCAGTGCCATGGCAACGTCAGCGTATCTGAAAACCTTGGTGACTAGCCTGCTAGCTTGCTAACAACGTGTTCGTTGCAGATAGTGTGCTTGTGTTTTAACATTCTTCTCTACTTTCAGATTGAAAAAAGATGGCCAGACACTACCCCAACTGCGGTCACGTCCGTCCCAAGGGCGACCGCCACCGTCGGTGCGTGACCTGCCTCGGCAGGGACCACGCAGAGGGCGCGCTTTTGGGCGAGGGCCCTGTCTGTTCCATCTGTGCTAGCCTCCCGCTAGCTAAGGCTACCAGGCGCCTTGCGTTCTGGAAGCGCAAGGACGCCGAGGAGACTGCACTGGTTCCATCCAGGGCTAACGCCCCCGTAGGAATGAGTGCGTCTTCAGCCTTGGACTTGGTGAGCGTGAGCAGTCGCCTTGCAGCTGCAGCTCCGCTCCCGGGTCTCTCCCCGTCTCCGCCGCCTGTCAGCCCTGGGGCTGCGGGCAGCGAGGCTGAGGAGCTTCAACCAAGCGGTGTCCAGCCTGAACTCGAGCTGGACATCAGCCTGGATGATGATAGTCTGCTGGACTTCTCCGATGAGCACAGCTCAATCGCTGAAGCAATGCAGACGAGCCAAGACGTTAGGATGCGGGTGGAGACACCTCCTACCTCGTCTCGGCTCCTGGGCCAGCAACTCCACGAGGTTGCGCTGAGAGCAGCCAGCTGCCTCGGGCTCCCTCTCCTTCCCCCTCCCAGCGTGCGGTCCTCGATGCTGGACGGGGAGTTTTATGCTGGCCCCGCCGCGCCAGTTCCCAGCTGCATCCCCTTTTTCGAGGAGGTGCACGAGGAACTGCAGGCAACATGGGCGATACCCTACTCGGGCCGAGCCCCGGTGCCGGGGTTCGCGCCCTACATGCAGCTCCACATGGCTAAGGAGAGGGGCTACCTCTCCTTTCCTCAGGTGGAGGATGCAGTAGCGGGTTACCTCTCGCCCGCCTCCCCCACGATGCGCCTCGGCCAGAAGCCTCTCCTGCCCACGCGGGTGGGCAGACACCAGGCTCAGCTGGCAGAGAAGTCCTACTTGGCTGCAGGGCAGGCTGCCTGCACAACCAATACGGCTGCGTTGCTACAGCGCTACCAGGCAAAGCACCTGACTGAGCTTGCCTTGTCGCTGGGGGAGGATCACCCGTCTGTGGCAGAACTCCGTCGCGCGACGAATCTGTCGCTCAGACTAACTCGGTGCACGTCACAGGCACTGGGGAGGGTGATGGGTAGGGATGGGTATCGTTTGGTTTTTATCCGATACCGGTACATAACCGATACTTTTAAAACGATACCGGTGCCTAAACGGTGCCGGAACCGATACTTTTATAAAAAATAAAAATAAATAAAAATAAAAATTACGATTGACGACATTTAAGAAAGGCTTTTTTTATTGCCAAATATATGAACTGTTTAAAGTAGATTATATATATAAATAAATACAAAACACTTTTTAACTTAAAACTTAAATAATATATGAACTGTTAACAAAAGTTTAGACTATACTTAAATAAATACAAATAAATACAAAACACACACACACACACTATGTACACACACTACAGCTTCAATACTTCAGCAATTCTTTTGTAGAAATATCAGCATATTTGCCTTCTCCGGCAAAATGCGACACCTTTCCTGACTAATCGCATGACCTGCACAGGAGAAAACCCTCTCCGATGCTGTCGATGAGGCCTGTACACACAGATATGTATCTGAAAGTACACAATTAGGGATGGGTATCGTTTGGGTTTTCCCGATACTGGTGCTAAACCGATACTTTTAAAACGATACTGGTGCCTGAACCGCTACTTTTTTTTTTTAAAGCACAAAGCGACGATTGACGACATTAAAGAAAGGCTTTTTTTATTGCCAAGTGTCAGGGATAAGACCCTCAACAGTTAGTTAGCAGATTAAAAACACTACCCAGCATGTAAGTGAACTGGACGGTTTTCGAACGGGCCCCGACGGAGACAGACACCTTAAGTCTGTCTGACGTGCCATGCTGAAAACAAGTCCTTTTATTCAAACAATGTTTACACAGTATGACAGTCAAGACGCTGGGATGCACTTAGGATACCTTCAGCTCAGCTGAATTCTACTTCTGCTTAGCAACGAGTCATTTCACAACCCGCTCTCTCCTTCTTATCTTATGTAAACATATACGTGAGGTTTCTGGGTTAACATTCTTGACTCTGCTAATTGTCTTCCAAAGTCCAATCTACATGGAGAAGCAGGGCACACAGCATTTTGGAAGAAACCTTAAAACAAAAAGACATTCATGATAAAATATACTAATACTTTCTTTAACACCAAGGCAATTTTTTTTCTTCAAATTGAACAATATATGAACTGTTTTAAGTATATTATAAATATAAATACATACAAATCACTTGGCTTCCAACTACAGCTTCAAACTATGAACTACTAGCTTTTTAACTTCAAACTATGAACATTATATTAACTGTAAACAACAGTTTATAGTATACTTAAATAAATATAAATAAATACAAAAAACAGCTTCAAACTTCTTTTGCAAAAATATGAGCATATTGGCCTTTGGAGTCAAAAATGTATTATTTTGTTTGCATTTATTTCATGAAATTTCACCATTTTATGATTTGTTTATACCTATCTTTTCTACCTTGTTTATAGTAACTCTTGTTACTTGAACACACTGAGTACTAGAAAATGTGTACTGCCCCTTTAAGAGACTACCGTTGGTAGTTTAGCTGTCATCTCCGTATATTTTTCAGTCTTCGGTTGCTGATCTGCCGTTGACTCTTGCCTTCTCTCCCCTTTTTTTACGCAATTATTTTGTTGCATTTGCTGCACGTCGCGATGTTTGAATCTTTTTGTGCGAAATACAGCCACACTTTTGACCGTTTACCTTTCGGTATTTTCTCTGTTAAAAGGTTGATGGCTAGTTTTGTTTGTGCTTGCCTGCTCTTCACTGTCATATCAGAACCGGTTCCAATACAACCGGTACCTACCCGGACCGAAATGCAACGCAGATTTCGGTGCTTCATTTCGGCATTTATCAGATAAGACTGTTGCTATGAAAACACCAATGAGCGTGAGCGACACAGGACAAAGTTTACATTGGGAGCTGGGGCAGTTTTACATGTGCCCCACAGAATCTGCCTAGCGACCGTGTTCAATTGGCTCAGGCACCGAAATGAAGCACCGAAATCTGCGTTGCATTTCGGTCCGGGTAGGTACCGGTTGTATTGGAACCGGTTCCATATTGGTACCAGTTCTCGGTACCCAACCCTAGTGATGGGTGCCGCGGTGGCTACCCAGAGGTCTCTGTGGCTATCACTGGCTAAGCTGTCAGACAGAGAAAAAGCCACTTCTCGACGTCCCGGTCTCTGTCCAGGGTGCCTTCGGGGAGGCAGTGGTCACAATGGCTGCCAAGTTCGAAGAACAGCAGAAGAGCAGAGAGGTATTCCAGGCTTGGATGCCTCGCTCTAGTGGCACGGGTGAGACGTCGTCCTCAGGACACACCACAACCGCACCGGGCCAGAAGAGAAGCGGGTTCCGCTCGCCAGCACCTCCAGCAAAGGTGTCCACCGGGCGAGGCTGGCAGAGACACCCCTTCCGCCCTCCAGCGCAGCCTGCAGCACAGCAACCAGCTGCGCGCCCTGCCCAGGGCGCAGCCCAGGCTCCGCGGCAGCACTCCACTCGCCGCGGGCGAGGCAGAGGGAGACCTCAGGCTTCCTGATCGTGACAGTCAGTCACTCGTCACACAGGGGGGAGCGGTGGAGCCCACACCGCCTCCACAGAAATCAGCCAGTCGCTCACATGTGGAAATCATGTCCAGCACGGTAAGCAGGTTCTCACAAGCACCTCAATCATGTGTCCTAACTCCTGTCCCAGATGGCGCAGTGCCCAGGCATGCTTGTGCGACTCCCCCCGCGATGCACACAGTGCAATCGCACCCCCAATTTTTTTTCAAAAACATGAGGGGGCAGCCCCAGATCTCGTCTCCCTCCCTAGACGGAGTGGGTGTAGATCTAGGCTTAGACTCATTGACCATGAGCGGGTTAGTCCCCGACAAATTCAACTCAAAGCACAACCTCCCTGGTTGTGTGGCGAGCTGGCGCGCATGCGCAGTGTCACCATGGGTGCTAAAGACGATCACAAGGGGTTACGTGCTGCAATTCGCCCGTTCCCCTCCGCCATTCAGCGGAGTGATACAATCTGTGGTGCAGCGAGAACAGTCTCACTTCCTACGGGAAGAGATAATCTCCCTGCTCAGAAAAGGAGCAATAAGCATAGTTCCTCCCGAGGAGGAAAATGCAGGCTTCTACAGCCGTTACTTCCTCGTCCCCAAAAGGGACGGGAATTATCGGCCAATATTAGATCTACGTGTGTTAAACAATGCCGCTACGGTTCAGAATGTTGACCCCACGCAGGCTTGTTCAGTTTATAAGGCCAAACGATTGGTTTATCACGATAGACTTAAAAGACGCTTATTTCCACGTTCCGATCCACCACAGACATCGGAGATATCTGAGGTTTGCGTTCGGAGGAATAGCGTACCAATTCAACGCACTCCCATTCGGCCTGTCCCTAGCGCCGAGGGTATTCACAAAGTGCGTAGAGGCAGCCATCGCCCCATTACGTCTACGCGGCTTACGCGTTTACAATTATTTGGACGACTGGTTAATTGCTTCTCATTCAGAGGCTGCAGCGGTGCAGGACGGCCATCTAGTGGTGGCGCACCTGTATCGACTGGGCTTTGTAATAAACAGGGAAAAAAGCGTTCTCTGCCCCAAGCAGGTTACGCATTTTCTAGGCATGATTTTAGACTCCACCTCCATGGAGGTCAGGCTGTCTCAAGAACGAATAAATGCCATCAAAACATGCGTGCGCCAGTTCCGACAGGGACAGTCAGTCTCGTCGCTGTGCTGCCAACGCCTGTTGGGAATGATGGCGTCAGCCGCTATAGCGCTCCCGTTGGGGATGTTGCGTATGCGGCTATTCCAAATATTGTACCTGTCTATGAAGCTCAAAGCAGTCACAGACAGGCATCGCAGAGTAGTGGTGTCCTCCAGATGCAGGAAAGCCCTGGCGATCTGGAGAACTGTCAGGGAATTTTTCACCCCTTACCAGGACTGTATTAACCTCAGAATTAAGACACACACAACCAGGAATATAATAAATAATAGACTTTTACTCTGGCAAAGAGGAGTGCATTGGTTTCAGACCGCTGTTCCCACATACACTCCTCCAAGAGGAGTGCAGTGGTTTCAGAACGCTGTTTAACCCATCACTGACTCTCTGGTAAAATGTAACAGACTTTATATTCACAGAAGATGTTCACAGTTCATACAGGAAAACACTCCCATCTTGTACCATCTCGTCCTTGGTTCCCAGAGATAAGAATGTTTACCTAAGACCCCCAAACCCAGACTTTAACACAACAGTCCAGAATGAGTTCACATAAACACATGGTCTCCTAATTCAGTCCTACCCTAAACATCAAATGACAGGTCTGAGTTTAACATCTCTGAGTTACCAAAACCCCCACCTCTCATCAGAACAAAGGAACATCTGAGACCCCATCTAACAAACTAATATCAAACTACAACACATATCATGATAATAATTATATAGCATATTTCTTTCACAAGAACCCCCTGGTTTCTCGCCGCCTCGGGCACTATGGGCATAGTGTCGCGTCGCGTGGTGGTGACCACAGACGCCTCCACCAAAGGCTGGGGAGCTGTCTGCGAAGGGAGAGGCGTGAACGGGCTCTGGTCTGTGACAGAGGCCGCGTCTCATATAAATGTGTTAGAGCTGCGAACAGTAGTCCTAGCTCTACAACACTTTCTGCCCAGACTGAGTGGTCAGCATGTACTAGTGAGGACGGACAACACTGCGACCTTGGCGTATATAAATCACCAGGGCGGAGTGCGCTCCCAGTCACTACACCATTGGGCGACTCGCCTGCTCCTGTGGGCAGCGAGGCACGTCCTGTCCCTCAGGGCAGTTCATATACCAGGTCACCTCAACTATGGTGCGGACCTCTTATCGAGGGGCGATCCTCGAGCAGCAGACTGGTGCCTTCACCCACAAGTGATCTGGGTGCGTTTTTTCAAGGAGCAGGTGGACCTGTTCGCGAACAGGCAGAACACCTGCTGCCCGCTCTGGTTCTCGCTAGGGGGCGACGATCCCCCACTAGGCATAGACGCGCTGGGCCACCAGTGGCCAGCTCTACCCCTATATGCTTTTCCCCCGATCCCGCTCCTCCAGCAGGTGCTGTGCAGGATTGCGGACGAGGGCAGGGAATTGATATTGATAGCCCCCCACTGGCCCAATCAGCCGTGGGCGGCAGATCTAGTCAATATGTCAGTGCAGCAGCCTTGGGAGCTGCCTCTGCGGAGAGACCTCCTAACGCAGGCGCACAGGACAGTGTGACACCCCCATCCGGAGTGGTGGCGTCTCAGAGCCTGGCACCTGAAAGGTGGTGGCTACAATACAGAGTGCCCGAGCTGTATCAACACGGGCTCTGTATACGCTGAAGTGGCGCAGTTTTGAGCGGTGGTGTGCTGCGCGTCAGCACGACCCCATTAACTGCGCGCTGGGCGTTATTCTAGAATTCCTACAGCAGTTGTTTGATGAGGGGAAGGCGGCTTCTACTCTCAAAGTGTACATGGCTGCCATTTCAGCCTGCCACGCAGGCATTAATGGCAGTTCTCCTGGCAGTCACCCGCTAGCGTCACGCTTTATGGCGGGGGTGAGACGGCTCAGGGTGCCAGAGAGACACCTCATACCCTCTTGGGATCTGCTAGTGGTGTTACGTGCTCTCACAGGGCCTCCGTTCGAGCCCCTGGAGACAGTGGACATAAAGTTTGTCTCTTTAAGGACCGCGCTGCTGCTGGCGTTAACGTCAGCAAAACGCGTTGGTGACATGCAAGCCCTGTCAGTCAGTCCATCGTGCCTTCAGTTCTCGATCGCTGGTGACAGAGTGGTTATGTGACCTAATGCTGCTTACACACCTAAAGTGGTGGTAACCCCATTCCGCAATCAGGTGATTGAATTAGCAGTTTTCTCACCTCCACCTTTTGCGTCAGCAGAGGAGGAACGTTTGAATAAGCTCTGTCCAGTGCGCGCTCTCCGCTATTACGCAGAGCGCACTAGGGCTTTCAGACAGTCGGATCAGCTATTCGTGTGCTTTGGTGCACGTGCAAAAGGCAGACCTCTTTCAAAACCGAGCCTCTCCCGTTGGATAGTAGAGGCTATCGTGTTGTCTTATAAGAGCTTGTCTTTAGATCCCCCGGAGAAGTTGCATGCGCACTCTACGCGGGGGGTCTCGTCTTCCTGGGCCTTACTAAAGGGCGTCTCAGTGGAAGATATTTGCAAAGCTGCAAGCTGGAGTTCTCGCCACACTTTCATTAGATTCTATATGTTAGATGTAGCGTTCTGAGGGCAGGCGATCTCTGAATCCCCTGGCCTGAGAACGATGTATATGATAAGTGTGTTCATTGGTGTCTACATGTTATGTTGCACATGAAACATTTCAGGGTGGTTTCCTACAGGCACAGGACCACGATCCTCGCCGCCTATGTTAAAGGTTGCCCTGTTAATATGTTCACCGCCAGCGGCCGTATGAACCTCTATGAGGGCAAAGGCTTCAATAAGCTGGTGTGTGTGATTGGCTGCCACTGTATTATCACGCAGGAATGTATAGGGTCCCATACTGTTATGTCGCAGTGAACGTACGTAACCTCGGTTCCTTGAGCAGGAACCAGACATAACAAAGTTGGCGTGTACAGTATTACCTTGGATTGATTGTCTTGCTCAGTTTCTTTCCGAGGCAGATCTGAGGGCACGTAATAAGATAAGGACTCCTGAGGGGCGGGCTCAGGAGCGCGCGCTGACAGATCTCGCGGCCTTTCAGGCGTGAATAGATAAATGCTTCGATTTGTACCCCATGACTGACGTCATGTACCATACTGTTATGTCTGGTTCCTGCTCAATGAAACCGAGGTTACGTACGTAACCGAGACGTTACCCCTGACAACGTAGTGTGGACTGGTGGTCACCAGTGTAATAACCCTCAGTTGTGCAGATGTTGGGTGATATACAGTCAGACCAGGGATCTGCATTCTGCATTCACAATTAAAAATACATTGCATGAGTTTTTCAGCAATCGGGACAGTATTCCAGATCTGAAGTAACGTAAAAACAATATCAGGACAATGCTCTCTATAACTCATGCGGTTACCGTAAAAACTATTATCTCGGTTAAAACCCTTGCAAATTGCTGTATAGCATTACATTTCGAGAGCATCAGTTGACTCAACTTATATGTACATTTATTCAATCAATAATTTATTAATACAAATCGGTTAATTTATTAAAATATCAAATAATTCATGGAGCGCTCCCAAAAGCTCAGTTTGCTGTAACCTTGTGAACCAAAATCTCTAATTCTAACTCATCATCTATGGTGGCAGGAACACGCAGGCCCTTTCTTCCCTATTTTAGCAGCGCGCTATTAACACTAACGGGCGGGGTTAGGCGCTGATTCAATTGAGAATTGAAATGTCATGCACACTGACCTGAAACCAGAAGGACCGAGAGCACGACTCGCTCCATCACCATGACATCGGTTATTTTACAATTTCCCCAACCTATATGGAAGGAAGAGAATGCATATGTAGAAGTGCACACTTACACATGGTATAAAATGTATGTTTATGTATAATGTAGGTCTAGTATTCAAATCAATGAAATATTTAAATGTAGTTCTTAAATTATGATAAGCCAACACATATTCTAAAGAAAATGTCTAATGTGTGTGGGTGTTGTGTTGTATATTATTGAGGAAAAATACAATTCTTATTGTGGAGTACTTCCTGCAAGGCAATCTAAATGTTCATGAAATGGCAGTTTTTTTAATGTTGTTGTTTGCTGTCATATTTGGTCAGTTATCAGTGCCTCCCCCTTATGGCCGAGGCCCAACAACCTGCAGCCGGCATATTCTACAGCCATCCATGGTTGGAAATGTGCCTGATTCCGGAAAAGAATGTCCGTGCAGTGGGACAGGGGAGCTTAAAATGTCTTTTGGAAAACTGATCTAGTTTCAGAAAACAGAAAACACGTAAGCAGTTGTATATGATTCTCTCAAGATGGAGTGTCGTAGACATATATACGTAGACGCTGCATTGTCCGTTAAAGGATACATCAAAGCGGGTGCCATGTTTGTCAGGGAACGTTTGACTGGTACACCTATGTTTAGTTATACACAGGAAAAGATGTTAAATTCCTTGTGCTACTGGGTGGGGACTTCCCACAGTGACCAAACCTCACTGTCACATGCAGGAACTCATACCCAACAACCTACCGTAGTACTGTTACACAACAAGATGCACTACAACCATGATACAGATACTTAACAATGCTCATCAACAATAATGCCACTAATGTAACAACTACCCAACCATAGATTCTGAACAGCAGGATACAACAACACACAACTGGCCTGGCGACAACCGCAACATGTGCTGCGTTTTGTACCTGGGATCTGTAAATCACTAATAGACTCTATCGGGTTTTCCCAACATATAAACACGCCAACTCATCGCTGCAGCCACATCATTGACCTTGTACTAACATATGGCTTAGAAATGGACCACTCTCTAGTTCTACCTCAAAATACTGCCTTTTCAGATCATCACCTAACTACATTTAACATGCAATTAGAACTCTGCGCATCATCGGAAATAACCCACTTCCACAGCCGTTGTTTATCTGACAAGACTTCAACACATCTAGAGTTCACACATCTACCTACTAAGAGATGGTGTCACAAATGTGCTTTGCTCACCCTTGACACTGTTGCACCACAGAAAAAGAGAATAAGAACACAGAAAAGACTCGCCCTATGGTACACTTGAAAACTACAAAGAAAATGGTACTCCACCAAACTTGAGGTATTTCACCTGGAATGGAAAGACAGCCTTGTAAGCTATAAACTTTTAAACAATAAAATAAGAAATTCAGTCTCCTCCCTCTCCATGTCCCTGTAGCCCTTTCAAGGTGCACTATGATTACCACCCCCCTAATCTGGTGTACTCCTAGAATCCTTCACAACCAATGACCTCCCTGAACTTCCTTCCCTGATCTCATCTAAATCATCAACGTGCCTACTAGACCCCATCCCTACAAAACTAATTAAACATGCACTGCCCTTATTAAATAAGACACTACTTAAAGTAATTAACAATTCACAAATAAGATCGGTTCAAGATATGTCTGCCATAGGTCCCCATAGTCCTGCTAATATGTTTCTCATGTTCCTCGTTAGGACAAGTAATTTGTGTATGCACCAAAATGTTTATTGCAGTTATAAAACCTCAGGGATAGAATAGAACACACAGTAAAAAGAAAACTGATTTCCACCAAGCACTTTAAGGTGTACCCCACAAAAATGTACCTACCTACAAGGTCACTACACCAATGTATTCAATGGGTATTTGGATTTTAAGGCATATTATCTATTTTACAAAGAACTGAATAACTACGGGAAGCATAATTTCTTTTTTGTAATAGCCTGACACAGCTGATGGAAACTCATAAGTCACATTTCTTTCTACATATGAAACAGAAATGCAAAACTAAAACCAAATTTCCTTGAGAATCCCATCAGAAATTCCTAAGTTCCGCCTTCCATGAAACTTTAAGGCCTCATTACGTGAGAATTGGTATTCTTTGCTCTTGGTTCCCCCTAAAGATGTGGAGTGTAGCTCACTTTTACAACACTGTCGTAAATACAAATCACAATTTGAGCCCCCTTAATGGACAGTGAACACGAGTATTTGTTGACAAGCCGAAGGATATGGAACCAGCAAAGACAATGGCAGAAGTGAAAGAAGCATATAGAATATAGAATAATATATTCAGCGCATGTACATTGTTTTCTCAGCGTTTGAATGTGGTGTATGTATCTAATAAAATGTCGTTGCCGCCATTACATTTTCCAATGTGATACATTAATCACGTCTCTCTCTTTGTTGTTCTCAACATCTGTTAAAAAAGAGGTATAAAGATTTTGCGCTGCATCTTGAACACTTTTACACCACTGTCGTAAATACAAATCGCCCTTTGAGACCCCCTAATGGACAGTGTACACGTGTATTTGTTGACAAGCTGTTGACTGTTTAAAGTTAAGGAAAAAGAAAATGAATAGGTTACAAGCAAGCCAGGTGTGTACAGTGGTATTATTGGTTTGGATATTTTTATATACGTACATTAATCGTCTCTCTGTCTCTTTCTTGTTCTCAACATCTGAGGTATAAACAAGATAAATAAAATGTTGCGCTGCATCTTGAATACGCTCCCCTTCTCTCACCCAGCCCAGACTCATATTTATTATCTCACAACATTTGGGACTAAAATTCCTTTAGGCTCTGCTGTAAATATATTCTTTTCATGGTTGTAATGGACAGTTTAGAGTGTTTCCAACAAATTGGTTCAAATGCAGAATTCTGCAGATTAGAAACAGAAAGGAAACACAAAAAGTCCTACCTTTAGTTTCTGTCGTCTAATGTGCTGCTCTTTAACACCCTATGCACGGTATCTGTCCCTCAAACTGTGGATTGTCTTTTTATTTATGTCCAGTGAGCTGCTTATTGCCAAATGATACTTTTCGATGTATGTGAGGGATGGGCTATTTGAATATATTTGAAGCATGTAATTCATGTATTTTTCTTGTTTAGTTTGCATATGTGTCTTTCCTGAGCTCTGAGCCCTTCCTATTGTTTATTGTGTTGGGATTGTCTCTTGTCTTGACTGTTTACTTTACTGTTTTTATTACTGTATTTTCCCCAACTATACACCGCACAGCATATGAACTGCATTACAGTATTTTATGTAATTGTATTAAAAACTAACACAGTGAATTAACCGCATTTTATTCAACATGACATTATCCTGTCACGTAATACTGTAGAAGTTGGAAGTTGGAAGTTAAAGTTTGTAAGCTAATCTTACTTAAAGGAATCTAGTATAACCCAAGTTAATGTTACTTGTATAACACAAGTTAATGTTACTTAACAGAGGAGTCTTGTTTACTCAATAGAATTTAGGAAACTAATTGCCTTAGAGAAACAAAGTAAGCACAACAAAGAATTATTCGTAAGCAGCATAATTTTTTATTTCAAATAGCTGCAACCCAACTACATCAGAACCAGAGAGCAAAGCTGTGAAATCAAATTTAGAATGGAATTTAGCAAATAGTCAAATATAGTCAATATTTTTCTCTTCTTAGTTAAAACATAAAGTGGTACATTCATACAATAACAGAACTGGTGGTCCTGGGTATGAGAGTGAAAAGTACACTGAATAGAAAGAAATAGAAATCCACCTTCTCTTTTACTTTCATGTAGGCATCAAATCATTTTAGAGGTCGTAAATAAAAGCATCTGAAACAAACAAAAAACACATAAAACACAAGCACCAAGGTTCTTTCGCAATTTCCCAATCTCAAACAGTACTCTGTTCAAAGTGAAACATAAGACAATCAAGTGATTTTAAAAGTGAACAGTTCCAGTCAAGTATCTAAGTACCGTAGTACATTCTTCTATTATTTTCTTTCTGCCATTACGCCTCTCATTGTCAAACATACATATGTTTTATTTTACTCAAGGGTCTTCAAGAAGACGGGGGAAGTAAGGCAAGAATAACCTTCAGGTACCAGCCAGGTGGTTGATACAGCTTCTGCACATATTCTGAGCTCAACCTGTCGACCTGGACATCATGGACAGAGCCAGGCAGAACAGTGAAGATGGTCTTTCTGGTCATAGATGGTCTGTAGTTACATTGAGTGGACAGGAGTCCTAGTATGTCACTGGAGGCAATACTCCAAGCCACATGGCATAAGGCAGTAGTACCTGCCAGGTGAGTGAAACATCAACATCAAAATGAACTTTTAGGCTACAGTTAGGTAGGAATTCACACACCAGTTCCTTTATCCTTATGGAAGACTGAGTGGAAATGAAAATGTGTTCTTTCACAGGCCACACCTTTTTCAATATTCATCAGAATTGGAGTAGAGGACCTTGAGACCAAGCCTCACAAAAGTTACTTGTTGGCTTTTTGAATTGTGAAAGCGTTTTCTTTTTCACAGCCAATCAAAATCAGCAACGAAGCTTTCAAACAGGAGTTGAGCTCATATCTCAGCCAGTCTTTAGGCAACAGACATACAAATTGCAATAAGGGATTATGGCCATGCACTTGGCATAATGACATTAGGTTTCCCTGGCAGCTATGGCCAGCTGGGCTGCTTGGCCCCCACATTGCTGCTTGCAGCTATATTTTGTTATGTTGTTGTATGTGTAACTCTGTGAACTCGGCACTCGTGAGGGGTGAGTGCCACACACCGAGATCCTCAGGAGAGCAGGCTGTAGGAGCATTGAGGCCACCATCACCCACTACCAGCTACGATGGCTGGGGCACGTTATAAGGATGCCCCTCAATCGGCTGCCTCACAAAGTGCTGTATGGCCAGCTCGCCCAAGGCCAACGCTCTGCTGGAGGGCAGAAGAAGCGCTATAAAGACCAGATAAAAACAGCGCTAAAGAAGTGCAAAATCAGACCTGGGGACCTGGAGGGCTTGGCTGCTGACCGTAACACCTGGCGTCAGATGTGCCAAGAAGGGACCAAAGCACTGGAGGAGGACAGGACAGCCAGGAGACAGGAAAGGCAAGAAAGAAGGCATACAAGAAAAACAACCAAGGTTGCCAGTACCACCACTACTACATACGCATGTCCCACCTGCGACAAGACCTGTGGATCCAGGATAGGACTATACAGCCACCAGAAAACTCACCGTTGAGAGTCAGAAGTGGACGTCATCATCGGCCTCGATGGACAACTACAAGCAACTCTGTGAATGGTGTTGACTGTCTGGCAGCTGAGTTTCTGTATCGTTTTGGAAGACTGAGTGGGAATGTTGTTTTTAATGGGATTTGTATGTCAATAAGGGAGAGAGACCCATTCTACCTAGCAAATTTACTGAGTGTGTTACTAACTTTATTAAAAATGTATTCCCACATATAGACCGCACCCGAGTAGTAACCGCAGGGGTAGAGATTTGTTTTACAAAATCAATGTATAAATCACAGTTAATAGTCGGAAAATTACGGTAAAGGTTTAGATTTAGAATGTTGTAGGATTAAACTATCACTGTTTCCTCAGATACTGAAGGATCACAGAAATGAGAAATAAACAATTTTGAATATGAATCATTATCATTATGAATGATGAAGTCAAAGTGTTTTATTTGTCACATGCACCAGTGTGTCAGTGTGTCAGTGTGCAGCACAGGTCTTGACAGTGTTAATTGCAAATTGTGTTTGAATGATTGATACATGTACTGTAGTGTTGTACTGCACAAAGAGGGTAGAATAGTCACCTCTTCCTAGTCAAAACATAACTGTTGACAAGACATATACACATTATCTCTGTCTCTCTCACACACACACACACACACACACAACGAGAGAGAGTGTGTGTGTAAGGGTAGAGGTGTTGGCTGGAAGTCGTAGGGGGCTAGAGGTATGAGGGCAATTGATATTTTTAAGTTGTTTTATTGAAATTCACAAATTTGGCAACTTTTTCTAATATGGGGTTAATTTGATCCCTTAACACCATCTGTGTAGTCTGTCTGTCTGTGGAGGGTTTGGGTACACACAACAGTTTGACAAAAAAATACCAGGTAAGGCACTTCCTTTACTGTCACTGATGCAAATCATCTATGTAAACTGTGTTCTCAGTTATTCTCAGTTTCTTCACCGCTGTAGTATTCATAGCAACTCTTTGCTCCGCTTTCTAACCTTGAGAACCAGATGACTAACACAAGGTATGAGCTGACACAAACTAAGGTTTTATGTTTCCAACTGTAACATGTCCATGAGCCTCTTCAATTGAGCCAGCAGGTGCAGGGGTGTCAGGTTGTCACCAGGCATAAGGGGATGCTGCTGATGGATGCTGGTCGTTGACCTTGCTTTAAAAAACATTTGATTTCAGTAGCAATTTGAAACTGACTACATACAAGCATTTCTGAATTATTTTTTCTGATTAATTATTGACATTTCACCTTCAATAAGAGAAAAGGGTATTATAATTCAGGTGAATTTAGCAAACCAATACCTCTTAACCTTAGTAAATTGTCTTTAACAAAATTATGCAACACATTTGTATGGGCTGAACTGTGTCAGTAGAAAATTAATCTAAATAATTTATCGTTGAATTTGTATGGTTTAACTTGAACATTTGCATTGGAAAACTAAATGTATATAGAGTTGAATTTTCAGTGAGGCTAAAATACCGTTTCAGAGAAAATGTATTCAATTTCATTGTATTACATTCAGTTTCAAATATATTAAAATTTAGTTCCAAAGTAAGATTTGGATTTCAGATTATGCAGATTTCAGATTATTTACATAGCACCATAAAATGGCCTCAATGTGCTTTACAAAGCCCAGAGGCTGAACCCCCCTGGAACAAGCACAAAAGCAACAGGGACAAGGGAAAACTCCCTCTTAACAGGAAGAAACCTTGAGCATAACCTCGGTTCGTAAGGTAGGCCATCTGCTTGGAGCCGGCCAGGTGCAGAGGTAGAGGTGGGGGTGGGGGTGAGGGGAGCAGAAGGGAAGAGAGGAGAAAGAGAGGGGAGAAAATCAGAAACATGGCAGATGAATTCATACATATTAGGATAAGCATGCTAGCATATATGTGGCAAATGTACTCTATACATACAAAAATAAGATGGTATACAGGAAGGTAGGGGAGATAATCAAATAATCATATAACAGATGAATGCAGATGCATGGTGTGTGGGAATTTTGTTTATGTTTAGTTTTGTTGTGTTATGTTTAGTTATGGTAGGCTGACATGGTGCATGACAATTTTAGTTCTACAAGGATAGCAAGGGTGGCAGGACACAACAACTGTGCACAACAATCACAAACAGAGCTGCTTTACTGTCCTTTCTGTATGTCTTTCATTGCCAGGCCTGAGTGCAAATCACCTCTGATCATGCTGTTATTGTAAGATAAAGAAGTGTCGCCGTAATATCATGCTGACATTCTGTGCAATTCAGTCACTTGGAGGTCAGTATGTTTGGCCCTCACTGGATTCAGTAGGAAGTCACTGTGTCAGAGTGTTCACTTATGATCCGTGCAGGATTAACATGGAATTAATTTGAGTACAACTGAAGGTAATAGCATTGGCAGACACAGATAGTCATCCCGCATGTGAAATCTGGCGTGCTATATAAACCACAATGCAAACATTTCAGACCATACTTTGACTCTCTGGCCACCTGACCAACTGGACTGAATGTATCTATACTCTGAAAGGTAGGATATATTTGTGTGAATTCGATTAATTCACATTCACGTAGGCATGGACACAAATAAGTAATGATGAGAAAAATACATTGTGGATATGTTTTTTTGATAAATTTGACAATTGATTATTTTAAAATAAAACACACCAAAAAGACTTTCCCGCTATCTTTCGCAGGATGGCCCGTATCCCAGAGTGCACTATTCTGCTTCTTCTGTGTATGTGTGTACTGGCTGTACCTGCACAGTGTTTCAACCTGCAGCCCTGTGTACTAGTCAACGAGACCGTGTCCGTGGAGAAAGAAGGCTGCCCGAGGTGCCTGGTGTTCCGGACCACCATCTGCAGTGGACACTGCCCGACCAAAGTATGGTTGTGTGGAAATGCTTGTGTGTTTTGTTTGTGCATATGCACATGTGTATTGTATCTTATCTTGTACCTAAATGACATAATGAGATGTAAACATTGTACATTACCTTATTCTTGTTGCATGGTGACTGCACATATGTCAGTGTGTGTGTGTGTCAGACCACAGCATTTTTACCAGCAGTAGGATTCATATAAATAATTAGTATTTGTTGTAGATAATGACATTAATCGTGAATGCTCAAGCACACAGCATTGCAAAGTCAGCTTTCTCACAGACAGATAGAATTAATGTTAAAGTGCAGTCCATTCCTTGTCTTAGTACTACCAAATTAGAAGACTTAAATAAGGCAACGCTTTGCATTTTCTTTGCGGAAATAAGGCAACAAATATGCAAAATAATAGATGGGTAAGATAAATTAGCGTTACAATGACGTATTGGAATTTGCATTGTTTTATTTTTCAGGAGCCTGTGTACAAAAGCCCATTCTCCGTGGTGAACCAGCACGTGTGCACATACGGCAACTTCCGCTATGAGACGATTCGTCTGCCTGACTGTGCTGATGGGGTGGACCCTTTGGTGACCTATCCAGTGGCCCTGAGCTGTGAGTGTAGTTTGTGCTCCATGGATACGTCTGACTGCACCATCGAGAGTGTGGAACCCGACTTCTGCATGAGTCAGAGACTGCCTGTTTATGAGAGTCAGAAACCGTCTCTCTATGACTATTAGCGTTCTGTTCTCTCAATAAATGGATCTCAAACAAACATCCCATGTCTAATCTATGGACATCTATGTCTGGAACAGAATCACATATTCTGTGTCTGGTCTATACAATTATTTGGGCTTCTGGATCTGGTTAGACAGCTTCTAGCTTAACTAGAGAATATGAATAAGAAGATAATCAAACACAACACAACACTTTATTGGTTTACATAAAGGAAACTTATTAAGCAAACTTGGATATCTTCAGGCAGATATGTTTATCAATATAAGTAATGAATTTAACAAGCAAGTTTAAGTCTGCTAATCTGCTCTATGCTAAAAAAAAATTTTTAAACATATATTTATTAAGAATTTTGTTCATTTTACAGACAAACAATACAAGACAACACAACAAGGCACATATAATGCAATTTGCTCTCACATATAGCACATACAATAGATGTCCGTGTCACAGTAGACAGTGTGTTACAGTCATTAAGATTACATCAGCTAACTTTCATTGTTTAAAGGGGAGAACAAAATGAAAATGAAAATGAGAAAAAAAAGAAAGTACTCAATCCATTTTATCATTCAACCAACCATCAACATCCATGTTGTTATTCTCAAGGAAATTGTAGAAAATGTTCCATATTTCCCAAAACTTGTCAAGTCTATTTTTTGTTGTGTAACTTATCTTTTCTAAAGCTAAGTAAGAAGTCATTCCCCTCAACCATTGTGATGTGGCACAAGGTGTATCAGATTTCCATGATAGAGCTATACATCGTTTGGCTTCCAGAAAACAAATATACAGTACACTGCAAAAAATCAGCCTTCAAAAACAAGAAAAAAAAGTAAAAAAAATGGGGTATATATCACTTAAAATAAGCTAAATTATCTGCCAACAGAACAGGAAGATTTGACTTACCAAGACTTTGTAAAAAAAGTAAAAATATCTAGCCTCAAAGAACCCAAATATATCTTAAAACTAGTGTGGCCAGACTAAAAACAAGTACATTTGTCAAAATATTTAAGAATTATTTTCTCAATATGTAGGAAAATGTGCTTATATTCACTAAATGCTAGCACCATCATCTTGAAATGAGGCTACATGCAAGGCAATGTATCTTGAAATCAGTACAGCTACACCAAAAACAAGTACATTTGCCTATATACCAAAATATTTAAGAATTATTTTCTCAATATGTAGGAAAATGTGCTTATATTCAGCAAATGCTAGCACCATCATCTTGAAATGAGTCTACATGCTAGGCAATTTATCTTGAAATCAGTACAGCTACACTAAAACAAGTAAATTTGCCTCTATACCCAAAAGAGTTAAGAATTATTTTCTCAATATGTAGAAAACGGTGCTTATATTCAGCAGATGCTAGCACCATCATCTTGAAATGAGTCTACATACTAGGCAATTTATCTTGAAATCAGTAAAGCTTCATTAAAAAAGTACATTTGCCTGAATAAAAAAAAAATCAAGAATTATTTTCTCAATATGTAGAAAAAGGTTCTTATATTCAGCAGATGCTAGCACCATCATCTTGAAATGAGTCTACATGCTCGGCAATTTATCTTGAAATCAGTAAAGCTACTCTAAAAACAAGTGCATTTGCCTAAATACAAAAAAAATTAAGAATTATTTTCTCGAAATGTAGAAAAATGTGCTTATATTCAGCAGATGCTAGCACCATCGTCTTGAAATGAGTCTACATGCTAGGCAATTTATCTTGAAATCAGTACAGCTACACTAAAACAAGTACATTTGCCTATATACCCAAAATATTTAAGAATTATTTTCTCAATATGTAGAAAAAGGTGCTTATATTCAGCAGATGCTAGCACCATCATCTTGAAATGAGTCTACATACTAGGCAATTTATCTTGAAATCAGTACAGCTACACTACAACAAGTACATTTGCCTAAATACAAAAAAATGTAAGTATTATTTTCTCAAAATGTAAAAAAAATGTGCTTATATTCAGCAAATGATAGCACCATCATCTTGACATGAGGCTATATGCTAGGCAAGTTATCTTGAAATCAGTAAAGCTACTCTAAAAACAAGTGCATTTGCCTAAATACAAAAAAAATTAAGAATTATTTTCTCGAAATGTAGAAAAATGTGCTTATATTCAGCAAATGATAGCACCATCATCTTGAAATGAGGCTATATGTTAGGCAATTTATCTTGAAATTAGTACAGCTACACTTAAAAAAGTACATTTGCCTAGATGCCCAAAATATATAAGAATTATTTTCTCAATATGTTGGAAAATGTGCTTATATTCAGCATATGCTAGCACCATCATCTTGAAATAAGGCTTTATGTTAGGCAATTTATTTTGAAATCAGTAAAGCTACAATAAAAACAAGTACATTTGCCTAGATACTGTAAGAATTATTTTCTCAATATCAAGGACAATTTGCTTAAATTCAGCGATTTTTTTTATTTCTAATTATTATTTTTCAAGCTTTATTTTTTCTGCTTTTTTGCCTTTACTCAGATAGGACAGTAGGTAGAGACAGGAAGCGAGCTGGAGGGAGGGATTGAGAAATGACCGCAAGTCGGACTCGAACCTGAACTCTTACCTGTATCCCCATCTTACCCATTCATGGTGCAGGGTTGCTGCCGCTTGTGCCACAGCTCCATCCCTAAAACAGTCATCTGTTGAGGATATTGCCATTTGTTTTGGAGAGTTTTGAAGTCAAAGCATATGTGCAATTGATCATTGACATTTACATTTACATTTACATTTAGATAATGAGATAATAGAGACCGCAGTGTAAAACCTAAACAGCTGATTAATTTGCCATCAGAGATCAAATCATTGGATCCAATGGTCAGACATATGTGTATGTGGTTCGAGTCTTAACATTGTTTCTTTAAACAATGGGCATCTAAGCTCAAATTCAAGTACATTTGTCTTGATTCTGACTTTGACAAAGCAGTTTTGTACTTGCCAGTGGTGATGAAACTAGTTCCAAGCACTAACTTGCTCAGAACCAATAATAAAATCTCAGTAACAGGTTATAGTACCTTAGGCAATTTATCTTGAAATCAGTAAAGCTTTTCAAGAACATTTGCCTAGATACCGTAAGAATTATTTTCTCAATATCTAGGACAATTTGCTTAAATATAGCGATTTTTTTTGCTCAGAACCAGTAATAAAATCTCAGTAACAAGTTATAGTACCTTATTAAGATACACCATCTTAGTAAGATGAAATATCTTAAATCAAGGCAATATATACTTGTTTTTTGTTTGACAAGATATTTCTTCCTACACTGCAAAAAATCTTATTACTGGTTCTGAGCAAAAAAAATCGCTATATTTAAGCAAATTGTCCTAGATATTGAGAAAATAATTCTTACGGTATCTAGGCAAATGTTCTTGTTATTAGTGTAGCTTTACTGATTTCAAGATGAATTGCCTAACACATTATCTACATTTCGAGAAAATAATTCTGACATTTTTTTGTATTCGGGCATATGTGCTTATTTTTAGTGTAGTTGTACTGATTTCAAGATAAATTGCCTATCATGTAGACTCATTTGAAGATGATGGTGCTAGCATTTGCTGAATATAAGCACCTTTTTCTACATATTGAGAAAATAATTCTTAAATCTTTTGGGTATATAGGCAAATGTACTTGTTTTAGTGTAGCTGTACTGATGTCAAGCTAAATTGCCTAGCATATAGCTTCATTTCAAGATGATGGGCCTAGCATTTGCTGAATATAATTACATTTTTCTACATTTTGAGAAATTAATTCTTACATTTCTTTGTATTTAGGCAAATATACTTGTTTTTAGTGTAGCTTTACTGATTTCAAGATAAATTGCCTAGCATATAGCCTTATTTCAAGATGATGGTGCTAGGATTTGCTGAATTTAAGCACATTTTCTTACATATTGAGAAAATAATTCTTAAATCTTTTGGGTATATAGGCAAATGTACTTGTTTTAGTGTAGCTGTACTGATTTCAAGCTAAATTGCCTAGCATATAGCTTCATTTCAAGATGATGGTTCTAGCATTTGCTGAATATAACTACATTTTTCTACATTTTGAGAAAATAATTCTTACATTTCTTTGTATTTAGGCAAATATACTTGTTATTAATGTTGCTTTACAGATTTCAAGATAAATTTCCTGGCATGTAGATTAATTTCAAGATGATAGTGCTAGCATTTGCTGAATTTAAGCACATATTCCTACTTATTGAGAAAATAATTCTTAAATCTTTTGGGTATATAGGCAAATGTACTAGTTTTTAGTGTAGATGTACTGATTTCAAGATAAATTGCCTAGCATATAGCCTCATTTCGAGATCATGGTCCTAGCATTTGCTGAATATAATTACATTTTTCTACATTTTGAGTAAATAATTCTTACATTTTTATTGTATTTAGGCAAATATACTTGTTATTAATGTTGCTTTACAGATTTCAAGATAAATAGCCTGGCATTTAGACTCATTTCAAGATGATAGTGCTAGCATTTGATGAATTTAAGCACATATTCCTACTTATTGAGAAAATAATTCTTAAATCTTATGGGTATATAGGCAAATGTACTTGTTTTTAGTGTAGTTGTACTGATTTCAAGATAAATGACCTAGCATATAGCCTCATTTCAAGATGATGGTGCTAGCTTTTGCTGCATATAAGCACGTTTTCCTCATTCACTTTAACCTGCTAAAGGATGATAAAGTCTGTTCTTAAAGCAAAAGTTTGACTTAGTTTAATACTGTCTCTGCACTGTATAGTATTTTGTCTACAGGAATACATAATTGCTGTGCTGTGCTGTAAAAAAATGTTTTATAGATCAGAAGGACAAGATGCTTGAAATAAGAAATTCTGACTTTGACAAAGCAGTTTTGTACTTATAATGCCTTATAATTATGGCAATTCTAGTTTCAAGCATTAACGTGCTCAGAACCAGTAATACAATCTCAGTAACAAGTAATAAAACCTTATTAAGATAATTAAGGACTGAAACACTTGAAGCAAGTGAAATGCTCTAACATAAAAAATGCCTGGTAAGAAGAAATATCTTGTCAGACAAAAACAAGCATATATTGCCTTGATTGAAGATATTTCATCTTACTAAGATTTCACTTTTTGCAGTGTAGAGACCTAACTTTTTTAGAGGTAGTGAAGTTCTCTGGATATAGATTCAATAGGCACAATTTAGGACTAAGAGGCACTTCCTTGCCAATGATTTGGCTAGTAAGGTCCAACACCTTCCTGCAAAAAGAAAGTATCTTTTGACATTCCCACATGCAATGAAATAAGGTACCTTTTTGGTCTTTACATTTGAAGCAGGTATCAGGTATGTTAGGATTAAAGTGGTGCAATTTAGCTGGTGTTATGTACAATCTACTTATCCATTTATATTGCAACAGTTTGGAGTTTGTATTTATTGATTGGGTCTGAGCAAGAAAACATGCTTTTGACCATTCCTCCTCCGTTACATTCTCCTGCAAGTCCATTCGCCATGCTTGAAGTGAGCGTTGTGATGATTCTTTAGACTTGCTTACAAAAAGCTCATATAGTAATGAAACCTGTCCCCTAGAATGTAAAAACTTCAAACTGTAATCTTCTAGGGTGGATAGAGGGGGAAGCTTCAGATCATTGCTCTGTCTAGAAAGGATGAAGCTTCTAAATTGTAGATATTTAAAAAAATGTTTTGCAGGAATCCCATATTTTGATTTGAGCTCTTCAAATGACATGAGAACCAAATTTTCATTGTAAAGGTCAGCTACCTTGGCTATACCCTGGGCTGCCCAGATTTTAAACCCTGGGTCTGCTCTACCAGGTTGGAAGTCATCATTACCAAAAATTGGAGAAAACTGAGATAGTTTAACTGTTTCCCCTAGATATGCAAGAGATTTGTGCCAAACCATTAATGTATTTTTTAGAAAAGGATTTTTAGTATGTTTGATTAGTTTCTGTTTGTTAGCAGAGTAGATGTAGAGGTTTAAAGGAATGTTGATTACATGTGCTTCGATTGAAACCCATGCTGGAGGGTGGTTTCTCTCAAAATAAAACATTCCTGCTCTGATTTGAGCTGCCCAGTAATACCACTCAAGATTTGGTAGCTGTAAACCACCTCTATCATATGGTAAATACAATAGGGAAAGCCTGAGCCTGGGACGCTTGTTGTTCCATATAAAGTTGGAAAAAAGCTTTTTAAGATAATTAAAGAATGAGGGTGGAGGAGCAAGTGGAATAGATTGAAAGAGATACAAAAACTTCGGTAAAATTGACATTTTCAATACATTTATCCGGCCAATCATAGAAATGGGTAGATTGTTCCATCCAGTGTTTCCCCTACCGTTATATTAGGGGGGCGCCCCGCCCCCCCAACGGCACCCCCCGCCCCTCCTGGAAGGTCAAGTTAATTTTGTTCAATTTTATTTTCTATAAAGCGCCAGATCACAACGGAAGTAATTTAAGATTACCTTTCCTATAGAACAGGTCTATAGCTTGTTATTTTATTAAACAAAATAAATAGCCTTATGTTATTTATCTTATTTTACACGACGGCATGTAATTTCTGTCTCTACATGGTCGCGCGATTACAATTCTCTGCTCTCTGTATCACGCATGGCGGAGTTCCGCCACTATGCGCACAAACACAAACACACACACAGACACGTGCGCGCACACACAGGTGAGCACGCTCCCACCAGCGGACAGAATTGGGCTTAAGAATCATTGCACAGCTACGGACACTTAAGCTTTAAAAACACATTTCCAGGCGTTCATGAATCCAGCGATCTTTTCCTAGGTAGGGTCGAGAAAGAGGCCTAATGAGAATGGCTACAACAGACGTGGAAACAGAACGTACGCCCATGTCCGCACCGAAAATTCAGAAATAGATCTGGCTTCCATTTTTTTTATCATTTTCCGCGAGTTGTGCGTGGCCCTTTTTACATAGAGTCTGGTAATAAATCTATGACATGTAATGAACATTATTTATTTTGCTGTGAATAATGAAGGAAGCAATACATCTGATTATTTCCCAAACCCTCAAGAGCTGTTGCCATGGAGATTTAACGTTACTTTCTGTTTGAAGATAAGGTAGCAGCTAGTGTTGAAGAATGGATGACTTTAAATTGGACGACTTTAAATTAAAATTGAACATTAACACCTATACGGATAAAATAAATAAACAAGGATAGCAAAACAGATTGATAAGCATAGAATGAGAACGGCAGAAACACAGGCCGGACGTTAGATGACAGGACAGATCATAGTTTTTTTTCGTCATATGAAGGCTGAGACATTCATAACATTTTATTCAGTCTTACTGATGGTCCTTTTGTAATGCCAACATGTGCACTTCGTTGTGGATAAGTAAAGCCTATTCTGCTACATTTTTGTAGTCCTGGTAATCTTTTGTTTGGCATATTGGTGAGGTTATTAAGAGGACCATTTCTCAATCGTTTTGTTCTTGATGAATTAATGTTTGTTTATTAATCAGTTATTTTTCAACAAATAATTCAATTATAATTACAAAGAGGACAATTCACAATTTCACTTGTTTTCGGCAATTTCATTGCAAAAAACACCTACAAATAAAAACTTTCATCGGAACTTTTTGGAAAAGCTCCTGCGAAATCAGGAATTTTAGGCCGCAAATATCTCAAAACATTTTCTTCCAGAAGGCCAAAAAGGTAAACTGCAGTGACAAAAGCTGCACACTTTGGGGATAATTGTCATAAAAAGACATGTTCCGATGTTTAGTTCAATGTACAGTTAAAATAATTGTTCAGTTGTTATATTGACTGCTGTCATTAAAAGAAACACATGAACACCATGATTCCTTTAAGCGTTTGTGTCGGTGGCCGTGCCGCGCACCGTGCCACTCCACCTTATCAAAAGCCTTCTCGGCATCCAACGACAAAATAACAGTGTCCATAGATCCTGAATTTTCAAACAAAATATTAAGAACTCGAACCTTGTCGTCCCTGAACAAAGCCGTTTTGGTCAGAGTGCACCATTTGTGGTAGAAGTGTATCTAACCGCCTGGCTAATGCCTTGCAAAGAATTTTGAGATCGTTATTAAGAAGAGATATTGGTCTATACGATCCACAAAGGTTAGACGCTTTACCTGGTTTTAACAATAGTGTGATTGCTGCCATATTTAGAGAGGGGGGAAGGACCCACTATCTAAGGACTCTTTATACATTTCAAGTAAAGGTGGCAGTAGCGCGTCCTGAAAAGCTTTATAGATCTCAATGGGAATCGAATCCTGGCCAGGCATCTTACCCCCCTTCATACTACCAGTGGCTGCAGACAATTCCTCAATGGTTATGTCTAGGTCTAAATCAGCCAGGAAGTTTTCTTCAAGAGGTTTGATGTTCAATGAATCCAAAAAATCTTTTTGTTTTTGCAAGGCTGAGGCTGAAGAATCGGTGCTGTATAAGTTCTCATAAAAACCTTTAAAAGCTTTATTAATTTCTTTAAGGTCACTAGTCTCCAACCCATCATCTAGCTGAATAGTATTTATTGTCCTTTCAGATTCGGATTGTTTAATACGCCAAGCTAAGAGTTTACTAGCCTTTTCCCCTTGCTCATAATAGGACTGTTTCAATTTCAGCAGGCTTTTAGTTGCCTTATTGACAGATAAAACATTATATTTAGCTCTAAATTCATTAAGTTCTTTAAATGACTGTTGGGAAGGGTTTTTGAAGTGTTTTGATTCAGTTTCTTTTATCTTTTTTTCTAATTGTTGCATCTCCAGCCTCCAGGATTTTTGTTTAAAACTTGTAAAACTTATCATATGTCCTCTCAGGAAGGCTTTAAATGCTTCCCACCGTATAGCAGCTGATGTTTGGGTTGTGTTATTTACAAAGTAATCATCAATTTGGGCCCCAATAAACTTCATAAATTCTGGATCCTTCAGCCAAAATGACTGAAGGCGCCACCCCGTGGAGAAATTCAGTGACTGTGGCATGTTTAGTCTAAATGAAACTGAAGCATGGTCTGAAATTACAATGCTGTCGTACCAGCTTCTTGAGATTGTGGATATCAAAGAAGCAGAGACCAAAAAGTAGTCAATTCTGGAGAATGTCTGGCAGGTGGCAGAATAACATGAGAAGGTTGACTGATTAGGATAATCTCTTCTCCATATGTCAGTTAAATTAAATTCTTTTATATATTGTAATAACTCTTTTCGTGTCTGGGCATGGGCGGTATCTATCCCTGTGGATCTATCAATCTCTGGCTGGAGAGTGCAATTAAAATCTCCACCTATGATGAAACTACCAGACAAATCAGCCAGGGACAAAAACAGATTTCTGAAAAAAGACGGGTTGTCGTCATTGGGTCCATATTAATTTACCAGATTTAACCTAATTGAGAGTATTTCACATTGAATAATAAGGTATCTCCCATATCGGTCTTCATCCACATTGATGAGATGAAAAGGTAGGGAGTTATGTATCAGAGTGATTACCCCACGTGAGTGAGAACTACATGAAGCAGAAAAAACTCGACCTGGCCATCTCCTCCTCACTTTCACTACATCTTCAGGTGTTAAATGCGTCTCCTGGAGAAAGACTATCTTAGCTTTTAGTTGTTTAATCCTACTCATTACTTGCTTAAGCTTGACAAGTTTGTTTAGACCTCTTACATTCCAAGAGGTGAACTGGAGTTCAAATGGCATGATATAATACTACATTGTAAGTGCGGGTTGGAATTGAGTAAACAATAAAAAGAAAACTTAATTAAGAAAAATAAGAATATGTGCCTTAAAACGTAAACATAACAGGGTGTACTTCCCCAAACGAAGTACACGCTTCCCTCCCCTAGATCACACTTCCAATAGACCCCTGAACAGAGTCTGACTATGGAACTAAGCTGGTCCACCCACATGACGAGGAACAGCATGCTCAGCGATCATGTTGGAGCTCCATGCAAAATATTAAAAGTGAACTTATTGTGTATTGCAATCAGAAATAGCCACTTTGCAGCAAAACATTATGCTTAAATTAACAGTCTTAAACAGTCCAGGAAAAGATTACCCTGCCCGTATTGCGGCTGCATTCTTTAAACAGTCCAGGAAAAATAACGTTACCTGTATTTTGTCAGCACTAAACACGTTAGTCTACTCAGCACCCATAGTTGCCTAGCTTTGCTCAGACTTCAATTCTTGCACAAAAGCCTCCGCTTCTGATGCAGTGTCGAAAGTGTGCCGTCTTCCCTTGATGGTCACCAGAAGTGTAGCTGGGTGAATTATTCCGTAACGCAGGTCGCGGTTAGAAAGGGAGGCTAGCTCTTTCTTTGCTGAATCAAAGACTTTTCTACGTTTAAGCAGATCCGCAGACACGTCAGGAAAAAACATGACATTTTTATCGTCGACAAGTATCCTTCCCTTGCTTCTGGCCGCTTTCATCACTCGAACCTTGTCAGCGTAGTTCAGAAACTTCATCACCACCACTCTGGGTCGTGCAGCGGTTTGTTGGTTCCCCTCCTTACTGTTGATTCTACCAACTCGATGTGCCCTTTCTATAAGCAATGGCCCAGTAAAGTTCATTTCACCAAGAGCTTCAGGAATCCACTTTTCCAAGAAGTTACGGACGTCACCACCTTCTGTTAACTCAGGCAGACCCACCAACCGCACATTCGAGCGGCGTGCTCGGTTTTCTAAGTCATCCACCTTTAGCACTAGCTCATCCATAGCTGCTTTCATGGTGGAGGTCTGTGTTTTCATAGATGTTAAGTCATCTTCATTGGTGCTAATTCGGTCTTCAGCTTCGGTCATTCGGCCAGTCAATGCCTTTAATTCGCTTTGCACTCCCTGAATAGCGCCCAATAGCCCGTCAAACCTCGACACAAAATCTTCCTTCATTGTGTGAATAGCGTTAAGAATTTGACCAGAGCTAATTGTGTCCTCTTCACTAGTATTGGAACTAGTTAGCCTCGTCGGGCTGGAGGAGCCATCGATTGGTTTAGTGGACTTTAAAGTCTTTGGATGCGGTTTCGTTGGCATTTTAGCGGTTTGTTGTGTTTAGGGATCAGTAGTAACTGTTTGGTAATTCTTAGTGGCTTCCTGATTACTTTTCTATGAATTGTACATGAGAGCTTTCGATCACACGTCAGCCTAGCAGCGCGCCATAACCGGAAGTCCTGCTCCATGCTAATTAATCATACAGAGAATTTACATTTGAGTAGTTAAATGTCATAACGTTGCTTTCTATCTATATTTTAAAAGCTTTATTTTTCAATAGTAGAAATGGAGAGATCTATAGTGTTACGACCCTGGCGGATCTAGGCCCTGCCCCATGATATTTGCATGCCTGTTCTGTCTGTCTCCTCAGCAGGTATTGGGGAGCAGATGTACAACAGGTGTACTCCATGATTGTACATCACATCTTTTGTTTCTCTTCACCACACTGACCTTCACCACAAGTATAGCAAACGTGTGGTGAAGGTCAGTGTGGTGAAGAGAAACAAAAGATGTGATGTACAGTTAAATGCTAATATAAACAAACAAACGACGACGACGACGACGATCCAAAATCCAACGACTATCCAACGAGCATCCCAAATCCAATTCCTATCTAAACACCAATGACCAATCCAAAACTCCAATCCAACGCTCTCCGACTGCCATCTGATCAGGGCTTTTGTAGCCATCCAATCATGGAGTACACCTGTTGTACACCTGCTCCCCATTACCTGCTGAGGAGACAGAACAGGCATGCAAATATCATGGGGCGGGGCCTAGATCCGCCAGGGTCGTAACAATAGTAATTTAGAACATGCAGAGGCAGATGGCCTAATAAGCACAGAAACGAAGTTCCAGACAAACCTATTATCATCATACATACGTTACAGTTCTCTTTTTTCTGTATTAAGACCTATCCGATTGCAATCTGATCACCCAAGACGCATTTTAATGCCAGGTGTAAAAAGCCTTAAAGTGTTGACATTTATACCAGTCAGTCAGATGGGAGAATACAAGGGAGTGATGACACAATAATATAGGGTGTGGTCTTAAGTATATGGCGGGAAGGGAAGACAATGGGAGATTTCACCTATGATGGCTGAGACAAGGACAGTACATGTACATGAACAGGAACATGGGTTTCAGAGTGAGATCATTCAAAATAATATATTAATATAATAATATTCAGTTCTATCAAAAGGTTAAAGATGCAGTCTGCCATTCAATTTAGCAAAAAGTTGTTGATATTTGAGATCTACAGCCAATCAAATTACAGTCATCTCTTGCTTGTTCTTGAAGAACGTTTGTTGATTAGTCGGTTTTGATCCGAGCCACCATGTTTGTTTCCCATTTTCAGAGCCAGAATGGTGTACGGACACCACAGTTTTTTTTTTTTACAAAAACTGAACGGACAACTAAAGGATGGTGAGGAGCAATTCCCTAAATTTGACAAAAGGTGAATGGGATAAGAATCGCAGACAGCACCCTTAAGATTGTTAGTTTTCTATATTCAGTCTATTATACTTAATTCTAAAGGGTGGTGTAGTTGGTTGTTGCAATCAATGAAGCTGGAGCGGTTCGGATCTGAGCCAAGATATTTATTGTAGCAGACAAGAAATATCACTAAGTACTTTACTGAGTCTAAGTATTCTAAGTATTCTAAGTCTAAGTGGAACAGAGCTCTGAGAGTCGCCGTGTGTCGGGGTCTTCAGGAGATGGAGGTCCGTCTCTCTCTTCGCGAGCTGAAGTCTGAACCCCGTCGCTCCGATCTGATCCCCTGAGCCTCGGGCACAGGCTAATTTAACTGGTGGCATTACGTAACCGAATGGAATGCATAACAATCTCTAACACACACACATACACTACGTAAACCGACTGAAATGCATAACAATCTCTAACACACACACATACACATACATATACCATGACAGCCCATCAATGTCCTTCAGCCTGAGAACCCAGGCGCCAGGAGGACTCTAACCTTACTGGAATTTGGGCCTACGGCCCTGGTAGTGGTGGAGGGGCATACACAAGCTATATGGACATGAGAAATATCACTGGAATCTAACAAGATGAAAGCTAGTAATATATAATGAAGGCACCAAAAAGTGTATGGGATAAGAATCGCAGACAGCACCTTTAAGAAGAAAGCTAGTAATATATGATGAAGGCACTAAAAAGTTTGCTGGCTAGTACTGTTTCTGATTAGCACACAATCTAAGGATGCGAACAGCAAACAAGTCAAACTGAAAATATAATAAGAAATAGGGAATCAATGAAAAGTTAGTACGTCTCATATGCTGTGAGTCAATCATTAATGACATGCAAAGCTACTAATCTATACATAACTACACATGGGGTAAGGAAACCAGCATTTATTAGCATAAAAGAGTACATTTAAACTTAAAAGTTGATTATGATGATTACATCTAACATTCTGAGAAGTAAGTGCTTGGTTCCAGCGCGGAACATTCCGTCAGAAACATACTTGATCTCCTTTAAGGGAAAGAAACATGCAGTAAAGTAAAGGTAAATCCAGGGGTAATTCTAGCAACACACATACACATTTGCATAGGCTACAATAGATCTAAAAGGTCATTCTAAATTTGAAACATTCTGAAACAGGTAGAACAGATCCTTGATCATTTGTCCTTTTTTTAAAGAAATGTATTCTTATACTCTTATACTATCAAGCAGTCAAACAAGCATTGTTTCTTGCATTGCACACAGCAAGATGCCACTGACAGCTTTGCTTGATTAATTGATTAATGTATTGATTGATATACACTACTGTGACTGTAAGCAATAGTTGTCACAGATTATAGCTTTTACTCACATAATCTTCAGTATCTTCACCGCCTCAGCATCACCCTTGGGTATTTTGCTTCATGATGACAAGAAATTAAATCATAAATTAAATCAACAACACACATCTCATTCAGATATTCCCACATTCCCTCTATGTTAGGAAAAAAGATGATTCATGAGAAGTCTTCACCAAAAAAAACAGGTTGTTTTTCAATGGGGTGGTTCAACAGGTGTTTATAAAATGTACAATCTAAGAATCTAAGTAGAACCTAGTTTTATACTTACTTATTTGGTATGGTTCGAAGCAGCTCATTGCAAATGGCGTCATCTGTGACGTTCAGCTGAATCAGATCTTGAAACACAAAAATCATGACTGCATATTACTGCATTACTGCATTGTCAATATTATAACTATTCCTGTTCGTAGTGCTTCTCAGTGCATGGTTTTGGTCATGTACAATCAATCTGAGCCTAATATCACATGAAAACACAATGTTAATGTTGGCATATGCACACTGGGATCCCTGTTATGTATTCATTGGGACCTCTGGATAGAATTAAGAACTAACGCTTCAGTAGTAAAAGAGAGAGAGCAAACTTGAAGCAGATATCCCCAGTACATAAATGCACCTAAACAAGTGAAACTAAATTCAGTTTCTGTTTCAAACCTGCCTGCTGGGGTTTCAGGTACTCACCAGTGCAGGGCATCTGGCACAGGTCGAGGCTGGCGGTGGAGGCATCGGTGCAGGCCACCCGGTTGCTGAGCTGGAAGGCGCCATAGAGCATGCCGAGGTCGATACCCTTCCCACTGCAGTCTGGCTGAGTCTGATGGCTCTTCTGGTCAAACTTAACTGGGCCGGGCTGGTTGACCAGGCTGGTACTGAAGCCCGATGTCAACTCAACTTTACACACCACTGTTAAAACACAGCAAAGAGTGAAATGTAAATTCACATGCATCACTAATTACTCCTAACTCCTAATAACTTCCAGCTTTTGCATGCAATGCAGTGAAACTTACACTTAGTGACCAAGTCCTGGGCATCGCTGTTGCCTGAGTAGAGGGAATCGAGTACACTTTTCAGCTCGCACTTCGTCAAGAGTCCATTGGCATCATGGCACACCAACAGGACCACCACCACTGCCAGTGCTGCCACCAGGTAGGTCTTCATACTGTCTAAAATGCACTACTGCAGGGTCCATTGGTTTATAAATGTCCCGTACCACAGTCAGTTAGGCCCCTCCACAATCCTGCTCAGTTTACAAAGGATCAAGTGACGGTAATTGTTGGGTGAACTGAAGGATAATATACAGGTGAACAAAAGGCAATCAATAGAATACAATGAAGAGGTACGTTGCTGTCAGGGAAAACTGAGATCGATGCAGTGTTCTTGTTTACAGTTTGTCTCATAGTTACCACAAAACAGGAATTCAACCTTCTTAATACCAGTCATTGACTCTCCTCACAGTCTTGTTGTGACAGGTAAGGTAAGCCCACAACATTACATGAGTCACATAGATATGCAAACAAAATAAAGGAGGTGAAAGGTCAAATTAAAGCTTAGAAGAGACAGAACCTATCAAGCACAGGCACTTATCATACAAACACAAGCCTGATAATTTCCTTAAACACCATCACATTTAGTCATTTTCTTATATGACATTTCTGAGTTTATAGGGTTTACATGAGCCCAACAACCTACTAGCCTACAATGTTGAGATGCATGCAGTGGATCTTTACAATTGTGAATAGTACATCAGAATCAGAATGACAGTCCCAAAGCCAGTTGTTGTATGGCGACACAGTATAATCGAACTGTAGTTGTTTTCATACATTGTATATTGGACATCGTATATTGGAGCTCGCAAACAAATAAAAAGGTGTGATAAAACACAGTTGCATTTCTTTTACAACCAGTAATCATGGGTAAAAAGTAGTGCTGTCAAACGATTAAAATATTTAATCGCGATTAATCGCATTTATGTCATAGTTAACTCAAAATTAATCGCGATTAATCGCAAATTTTTATCTATTCTAAATGTCCCTTCGTTTATTTATTTATTAATGTCCTTATCAACATGGAAAAGTGGATTGGCTTGCTTTATGCAAATGTTTTATTTTATTGAAAACCAACATTGCCAAACAGGGCGGTACAAAATACATCTATAAAGTGCACATTTCAGGTAAACAAGGACTCAGACTATAATGCAGTTAAACCATGGCTTAATATTTTCTTTTTTTCAAGTTTGCTGGGAACATAGCAGTCAGGCCTCTTATTTCAGAAACAATGAACCGTAACAGTTAGGTTACCAATAAAAGGTAAGCCTACTGCTTCTTTGCTTTCAGCCAGCTGCCTGTTGACATTTTCAGACAACAGTGAAGCTGGCTTCTTTTGCACAACACAACTTTTAAAAGTAAACTTTTCATTCAGAAGCTTTTTATCATCCATTTCGCCGTATCGCGCTCACCATTCACTCAAACCGTAAGGTTAGCCTACTACACAGTTTGCTAGGCAAAAAAAAATGTTAATCTAAAAAAAAAAAAAAAAAAAAATCGCGTTAATCTCGCGATAAAAAAATGAACGGCGTTAAAATGGGTTTGCGTTAACGCCGTTAATAACGCGTTAAACTGACGGCACTAGTAAAAAGAGAATATTGTCCAACTCCACTGTAACAGGGATTGACCACCACACATGTTAAATGTTTTTGGTATGAAAAACAACTTGGGGCAATTTCTCTGTCCATAGCTTAGCTGCGTTTTATAGCATATATAACATTTTTAAAACTCTCTTGTTGCAGAAGAAGTCACAAGGTTTCTTAAGACCTATTGCTGTGTCATAAACAAACCTATAGCTCAGGTTAAGGTTGATTTCAGTTACTGTCATCATGAAATCATCATTTCTGTGTGGAGTTTGCATGTTCTCCCCATGTTCACAAGGGGTTTCCTCCACAAAGAACCCCAACAGAAAAACATGCAGAAGAACAGAACACTCTCCTATCCGTCCCTGACCAAGACGGACGGATCACTTGACCTGGTCCCCGGGCGCCATTAAAGGCTGCACACCGCTCCTGCTTGCCCTGGAGGAAGGACAGCCCAGGATGGGAAAATTCAGAGGAAAAATTTCACTGCGACCTCTTCGGCATGTGTGTGTGTGTGTGTGTGTGTCCTGTGTTGCCACCCTAAAATGCACGTGTGTGTTGCTGTGTGTCGTGTGTGACCAAATAAAAAACAACTGACTTTGACTTTGAAATCTCACAACTGCCACTAGAGGTCGCTTGTTGTGCCTATTTAACTTAAACCTGCTGCAATGATGGTTTGAGGTAGCCTGGCTCCACTGCCTATTGCTTAGATCAGGGGTTCTCAAACTTTTGCAAGCTGGGCCCCCCCAAAGCTGGTTAGGGGTAGTTGGGGCCCCCCCATCCCCAGGGCCGCTGGCGCCCGCGGCCCGCCGCCACCGCCCTCAACTACACCACCATATATAGATAGATAGATACCGTAGATAGCATACTGTTATTGATAGGCCTGACATGGCAAGGTTAGGCTATTGTTATTGTTAGGCCCATACAGACAATTATTATAACTATTATTATTATTGTTATTATTATTATCAGTAATAGTAGGCCTATTAGTAGGCTATTCATTAGTATCACCATCATTATGTTATTATTATTATTATAATTAATGATTATCGACCAATTATTATTATTGTATTATTATTATTATCGTATTATCATAATAATAATAAGTGTTATTATTGCTATCATTAGGATACTGTTATTATTATGGGCCTCTTGTGATCTTTACAACAAAAAAACCTACAGGTCTGTCAATGTGAGACATGAGCCTGCTTTGCACTGCAAAGGTCCTCAAATCTTGGGGCAATGTTTGACAAACAACATATCCTCAGGTCATCCTCGATCTTTGTGCGGTTGCGGTATTTAGTTTTGAGCGCAGTCAGTCTTGAAAAGCGTGCCTCGCACAAATATGTCGACGCAAAAAGGAGGAGCATTTTTAAGGCTATGTCGCAAAGCTGATCATTGCTACCCAGAATGACGAAAGAGGGGAGATGCTTAAGTCTACTGTCACTCTTCAGCTGCTCTTTCATGTCTTCTGGCAGCTCGTCTGCTGAGCAGAGAAATGGATCCCGAACTCAGGCGAATGAACGGTAGTCCTCTTTGTAGGACCCAAACTGATTTCTGATATTCAGCGAGATATTGACATAGGTATTGAGCTGAGTTTAGCTCCTGTCATTATTCTACACGTCTTGCGCGGCCGGCAAAATCAGTGTTTCGGCAATTGTATGGGGTTTGCCAAGCTTAGCAATTCTATGAGCAACTACATAAGATGCCTCCAGACACTGCTTGGAGATGGTGGTTCGTTGTTGCTGGAGGCCATCACGTTTATGTTTAAAGAAGTCCACAGGCTTCTCTTTCTGACTTTTACAAATCAGAAACGTGTCCATAGTTGTGTTTGTTTGCTGATACAGTGTGTGTGAAGTTAATAAAGTTCTAATTTCAACGTCGTGTTCTTGTATGTGTGGTTGTGAACAACTTGCACACGAATAATGGATAAGGCTGTGCTAGGCAATGATTCCTAACAAAACGAACTGTACACAATGTAGACAGGGACAGCACAAAATAGTATTCAAGTGCTGGTGTTTTGTTTGTTGCAACACGGTGGTTGATCAAAAAATGTAAAGGTAGATGTTAAGGAGAAAAGGGCTAGCTGCAGTTGGAAGAAGGTAGCTAGCTAGGCTAGCTCTCGGGGCTACGAGCTTTTTCAAAAGACTGTGGAGAAAATTACTCCTTATAATAGGCTACGAATAGACCTACTGCAAGTGCAGTTAGGTATTACTAAGGAAGGAGTGAGTCTTTAAAAAGACTGTTTATAAAGCAATGAATATCTGAATGATAGAGGAAACAAGAGAAATTGAACAAACTCTGCAGAGTGTTGTCTCAGGGTGAGCGCTTACCATGTCTGCGTTTTTTTTTTTATACTCGGAAGCTTGGGTGCAACTCGCGTTCAAATGATAAGACTCCGTTTTGATTGGTGGATCAGGAGCAAAACCGTATTTGATTAGTTTGGGTCAGTCCAGCCCCTTGCATTTCGCCACTGAGGGAGCTTTCACTAACCAGTGACAGGTCAGCGGTCGTTTTTTTTTTTTCTCCGTCTGTGACATCGCGCCCCCCCTGGAGAGTGTTCGCGCCCCCCCAGGGGGGCGCGCCCCCCACTTTGAGAACCACTGGCTTAGATTATAGTCTGGAAAGGGTGGACCAATTAGTGACGAGTGGGGGTGGCTAACTGCAATGATGTTGAAGTGAAGCGTTTGTTTCGATATGCAAAGACAACAATAGCGACAGTGAGCTAGATTAAGTGATACAGACAGTGGTATCAATGCTAGGAAACATCAGAGAATGATGCTGGAGCAAGAAATATGTGTACATTTAATGTTTTAAAGCTGGTCCAATTGTTTTAAAATTGGAAAAGTTGGAGAATCAGAAGTCTACGCCCATTAGGATACAACGACTGGAAACATGGAAAAAATCCCTATGAGAGAATGATGGGGGGTTTGGAAAATTGTGTAGTTAAATAACTGCTTGAGAGATCCGATTCCGTTCAGTAAAATGTATGTCGTCTCCATATAGACTTTAGATCCATTACATCTCTAAAATATGTCTGTTGCTATCCCTCTGCTTACAGTGAAAGATAAAGGGACTATAAAGCAAGTGATTTAGCTAATCCATCACCAATTTCACAAGGTGCAAAAGCTAACCATACGCAACAACCACACAGTTAACACATTGATTACCTATAGATTTGATATGCACAATCTGTTGCACGGCATACATTTGATGTTTTAGGCACTAGAACTGTAAGGTTAAGTTTAATTAAAAAAATGTGGGGTGTGAGTAAAGAAGATGTATTAATTGCCAGCGTATATTGCAAAATGAATGGAGCCTGTTTAGATGGCAAAAAGATTCAAAGCAACAGAATGAATATTATATTCTGCATATAAGCTTTAAAGCTTTTTACCGAACAGAATGTATTCAGACTAGGGCTGTCAACGTTAACGAGTTAATCTATGCGATTAATGCGGCCGCGATTAACGCAATAAAATATTTTAACGCAATTAACGCAACTTTTTTTTTTATGCCTTTATTTGGATAGGACATGAAGTTATGACAGGAAGCGAGGCGGAGAAGAGGTGGGGAGAGGATTGGGAAATTACATCAGGCCAGACTTGAACCTGTGTCCCCTCGGGCAATGTAGGGGGCTTGGCCTACCATTTTATGGGAGCGATGAGGGACAGGTGGGGCTTGAATAGCCCCCCTTGTTCAAAGTGGGGAATGACAGAAAAGTTTGAGAACCACTGCGGTAGTTGAAGATGGAGAGAGCTGAGGGATTGTTGGGCGGAATGTCTCTGTTTAAGAGCCAAAATGACGGAACAATCGACAAAACTAAAGTTGTATGTAACATTTGTCAAGCTGAATTTAGCTTTCACCTTAATGCAAAGCACCCGACAGAAAGCAGTCCCAGGTTAGATGATCGCCAACCCACACTCCACGACTTCTCTAGGAAAATAACTAGACCAGTCCATGAAAAGGTTACCATTTGGGTTGCCGGTGACTGTCGGCCCATCAACATAGTTGAGGACAGTGGGCTGATTGAGGTGATTCGAATTGCTTCAGGGGAAATTCTAACGATTTACCGTCGAGGGGCACCATTGTGTTTAAAAAAAAATACAATTAAACAACAGTGTCTAAAATACACGCTGTCTGAAGTGATTACTTGTTTATTCATAAGATTTAGTCTTAAGAAGAAAAACAAACTTTTAATCGCGATTAACCGTGATTAATTAATTTCAAAATGTGCGATTAATTAGTTGTTTTTTTTGTAATCGATTGACAGTCCTAATTCAGACGTAACCACTTTGTAATCACCAACATTTTGATTAGTAACTGTAATTTATTATTTTTGTCTCAGTAATGGATTACAATTATTTTGTAATTGAATTACAGCATTCAGGTTCAACTTATCTCACAACTGCGTGTTAAACCACAAAACTTCCAGTTCTAAAGTGCAGCTAAGCTGGCCAAATGCTATCTGACAGAGCAATTGCCCCCTTGTGTTTATGAACTATATGTACAGTATATTTGTTTTTCATGTGTATAGCTCAGAAAGACTTTGGGGTGCACTTCCTCTTTAAAGCCCAAGCCTTTGAGCAAAAGTCTATAACAGCACATGGTGGCAGACACAACGAGCAAACACCAGCAAAAAAATAAACAAACAAATAAGAAACAAGCAAACTAGTTTTAGTATAGTCCAAAGCGTTAGGTTTGAGTTTCCTCATAACCTTTGTCAGTTGCAATTGGAGAGGAGGTCTCTGGTTGGACTTGATCTTTTCTCTCACAGTGACAGCAGGGGAATGCATCCAGGATATATTTAGCATCCTTTCTCAGGAACACGTAGAGTAAAGGATCAAGCACAGGGTTCATACACAACAGAGTTTCACATAAAATCCTCAGGTCCAGCATGTAAGCCTTCCAGCCAAAAGCTATGGAAATGACCATGGACACAGTATACGGCAGGAAGAAGACGGTGTAGATGCACAGGACGAGGGCTAAGGTACCCATGATCCATCTCTGCTCTTGTGGAGACACAGATGTTGACTTGGAAAGAGCTCTCCAAGTCCCCACAAAAAAGAACATGATCAATGGGTAAGGAAGGAGATAGAAAATAACAGGGCCGATAAAGAATTGGCTACAGTGAATACCTCCCATAATAAACATCAGTAAAGCAATTAGCCTTGTCATGATTGGCACAAGCCAAGCAATAGAAGACACACAGACTGATTTCTTAAATGACCTGTGAAATCTGTACCAAACAGGAAAGACAACCATGAGGTATCTCTCTGCAGCAATGCACACCATAAAGCAAACATTTACCATCACACAGCTGAAGTAAGTGGAAACTATCACTGCATACACAGCATTCAGTGGAGATACCATGTGTAAAATCGGTCGTATACAGATCTGAAGCACATCAGAGACAAGGAGGTTTATAACATAAACTGGAGCGACATGGTCAGTCCTTATCAAGAAATACAGTCCATACAAGGCTACACATATGATAGGTAATGCAACAGTAAAAATGACCCAACTAACAATAAGCATTTTGGAATTAATGGTGTCTATCAAAATCTGCACATCTGTGGAGTTAAAGCATTCCAGAGATTGTTTGAAGACTGTCTCCATTTTGATCAGGCCTCTTCTCTTCTGGTTAAATGAAAATCTGAAAATGCATGCATTTTTCTGTGGTGACTGAATGAATAGTGATAGAGAAAAGATGATTTATCCAGTCTTATCACGATAAGAAAGAAAGATTATGGTCTTACCAGATTTCATCTGTGTTTCTTGACAGTAGGACCTTGAGAAAGTTGACTGCAGCAGTGTCATCAGAAAGTTCCTAACAGCATGTACCTCCTACCAGCCTAACCTCTTCCTCCGTGGTTTGACTAAGTGACCCACATATTGAACTTTTGCACACAGCATTTGACATTCATGTACACAGTCTGCTGTAACACACATTACAGTTCGTTCTGAGTAAAACAAATGTTTTATTGAAATTGGTACTCGGTCAATAAATCAATCAAAATAATCAGTTGTCATCAGCAAAATAGAATATCATACTTTGCTTTCAGGTTGCTTGCTGTAAGAAAGCTTTTCTCCTTTGTTTTTTTGCAGGCAAAGTTTAAAAAGGTAATTTGATGCAAACTCTTCTTACGGAGTCTTGGTATTTAGATAGATAGATAGATAGATGGATACTTTATTAATCCCGAGGGAAATTTAGGTCATCCAGTAGCTTATACACATATACACCTCATCGACATACATACATAAATCACATATACATACACATAGGGAGAACATATATACATACACATAGGGAGAACATTTTCACACAGAGTGTTTCCAGATACAGGAAAAGGGTCTGACCCTATTGTAATGTGCAATGATTTTGACAGTGTCGGTGTCCAGGAGGAAAGTGATCTTGTGCTGCTGGTGTGGATAGTGCAAAAAATATAAATAATGTTCTTGTGCTTGTGAGGATGGGTAGTGCAAGATAGTGGTCTTGTGCTTGTGTGTGTGTGTGTGTGTGTGTGTTATGAAGGTGCAAAGAGATAGTAGTGCAGAATATGTAAGTGGTAAAGTCATTGCATGGGGCTGAGATGATGAGAAGGGGAGGGCAGACTGAGGTAGACTCATGCAGAGAAGTCCATCTCCCTCCCCCTCCCCTTCTGTGTGGCATTAAAAAGCTGGATGGCCCTGGGGACAAAGGACTTCCTCAGCCTGTCTGATGAACATGACAGTGACAGGAGTCTGCCACTGAATGTGCTCCTCTGTCTGTTGAGAGTACTGTGTAGTGGGTGGTGGTCATTGTCCAAGATGGTCAGCAACCTACTCAGGGTCCTTCTCTCTGCCACTGTAGTGAGGCAGTCCAGTTCAGTGCCAACAACAGCTCCCGCCCTCCTCACCAGCCTGTCCAGTCGCCCTGTTTGCTAAGTATGCTAATAGATCAGTGAAACAGATGACATTAAACACATACAGTATAATGTAAGAGACACTTGGGGATATAATTTATTTTGACAGATAGTAAATAGACTTTACAATCTCTGCTTTCCTTCCCCCAGAGACCACATTTTTTCGTCTGAGCCTCTGGGCTCCTCAATCCCCTGTACAAAAGTGGATACATTCCTTATATCATTTTATTTTCATAAAAAGACAAGTTACATGTCTGAAGCCTTACACTTTAATCCTTTGGTTGGATTGACAGGACGAGTGCAAGGCTTCTATTTATGGTAGTTTATATGATACTGTGGCATCCAGAAATGATATTTGTGCAATTACACTGTCGCTGTGGACCCATTCTCCTGGCAATTCTTTTTTTTTAATCTGACAACTCTCTGAAAAAATACCACTTGCTGGTTGTCCATCTTAAACTCAAATGACAAAATTGCTGACAGTCCTATTTAGCTTGATGCTTCTTTCTGGGCTAATTTATTCTGTCCCATCCATAGTAAAACTCATCATGTGTAGACATGAAATGACCTTTAGGTGTCGTGTTTTTCTCTAAATGTCATGGCCAGGTTCCATGACAATATCTGCAATGCCTGACCTTCAACCCCTTATGTTTGTATGAACTTCTATCATTAAAAATAACAGTGTAGGGGTTTACTATTCTTGATTTATTTCCTTTGTCCACTTTTAGTAGTTGAAAGGAGACATATTATACCCCTTTTCCACAAGTTCACAGTTTCTTGGGGTCTTGCATGGCTATTTATATCATTAAGTGGCTTTCTTGTATCATTGTACGGTCTGGATATTGCAATTCTGGTTTCCAGGTGGTTTAGCAGCGTATCAGCTGAACTAAAGCTTTTTTTACACAGCAATCAGGTTCAACTTAGCTCACAGCTGCCTGTTAAACTACAAAACTTCCACCTCCAGTTCTAAAGTGCAGTTAAGCTAGCCAAATGCTATCTGACAGAGCAATTGCCCCCGTGTGTTCATGAACTATATGTAATGTGTTTTTCATGTGTATAGCTCAGAAAGACTTTCAGGTGCACTTCCTCTTTAAAGACCAAGCCTTTGAGCAAAAGCCTATAACAGTACATGGTGGCAGACACAACAACCAAGTGTCAGCCGTATGGCCCTTGTAACCTCGTAACTACTCCTCCCCTCAAATTTACCAATGCCCAGGACCAATGTTCCCTCCCTCTTCCCTGCGGCCGCGCAGGCCAGTCGAAGTGGTCGCGCAATAGATTTTTCAGACCGCGCACATTTTTCAGATCGCACAAACGATTTTTTTCAGGGGTTAAAAATCTGAGCATCAAAGGCGATGTAGGCTAGGTAATAAACATTTAAAATACTGACATGTCTGACAACCAAGCCGGATGTACGTTAGAATGTTTACATACAAAGTATCCTTTAGGCCAGTGGTTCCCAAACTTTTTACAGTCCCGTATACCCCTTCAGACATTTAATCTCCAGCTGCGTACCCCCCCCCCCCCCCGGTTGAAAAAAAAAAAAATTCCTTTTCACCTTTTACTTTAATTCCGTTTCAATCCGTTTCGGCTCATTTTGTTCACCCAGAGGTAGATTGATGGCTTAAAATTAGTGAATAATATGTGCCACAAGTGACCCAAACCTTCTAAGGTTGTTGTTTGCCAGCCATCAACAGAACAGACGACTAAAAAAACATTATTTGCAGGCGATTGGGAAGATGAGCGAATTCATTTGACAGGCTACGGAGGTCTGTGTTGAATAGGGGGGCGTGGCCGGAGCGGAGTTCAGCACAGACGTGACATTTTCTCAGTGGTTTTGTTTTCTAATTAATGCTTGTTCATCGTTGCGATCGTTGTTGTGTTTATAAGAAAGAAATACAGCCTTGCAGGGCAAAATACAGGGGAATTTGGGCGATTTTGATGCACAAAATGATGTTTCCGTCTGAAAGTTGCAATTCTGTTTCAAACGGTACATTCTGCGAATTCCGTCCGTTTTCTGTTATCGCGGAAATTTTCTCCCCGCGTACCCCCTGAACCACTTCGCGTACCCCTGGGGGTACGCGTACCCCAGTTTGGGAACCGATGCTTTAGGCTACTCTTGGTGGGCCCTGCTCCAGCAGTTATAGTAGGGTGACCAGACGTCCTCTTTTACCCGGACATGTCCTCTTTTCGAGACCTAAAAAATGCGTCCGGCAGGGATTCCAAAATCGTCCGGGATTTTGCCTCTTCGGATATTTGTGTTTGTCTGGGTCTTTCACAAACTAGTTATTACGTCCTTACAAGTTTTGGAAAGGGTATCTCCTTTACGTTCCACCTACTTGCACGAGCTCTGACTGTAGCGCGAACTGTCATTGGTCGACCGCCTTCCCAGTGTTGCCAGATATGATAATTATCCTCCAAATACGATCATTTTGACCCTTTCGTACATTACGGCATTTCCAATCTGGCAACACTAGGGTGACCAGACGTCCTCTTTTACCCGGACATGTCCTCTTTACGAGACCTAAAAAATGCGTCCGGCAGGGATTCCAAAATCGTCCGGGATTTTGCCTCTTCGGATATTTGTGTTTGTCTGGGTCTTTCACAAACTAGTTATTACGTCCTTACAAGTTTTGGAAAGGGTATCTCCTTTACGTTCCACCTACTTGCACGAGCTCTGACTGTAGCGCAAACTGTCATTGGTCGACCGCCTTCCCAGTGTTGCCAGATATGATAATTATCCTCCAAATACGATCATTTTGACCCTTTCATACATTACGCCATTTCCAATCTGGCAACACTGAGCACCTTGCCGCCTCCACTAGTTGCATCATTTACAATCAGGGCTGTAGTGGAGGGTAAACGCCGTTTACGCACCTCTGGAATTTTGGAAATAGCGTTTACGCACCTCTAAATATCGTTTACGCACCTGTAAGTGCCGTTTACGCACCTGTAAGTGCCGTTTACGCACCTCAAAGTTCCCTGGGCCTTGTATTCTGCCGTTGGAATAATCAGAAATAAATTTGGTGTCATTTTAAAACACCTACATTTCAAATTGTTGAACATATAAACGCTGTAGTCTGAATCATATTCATCTGCGCTGTATTATGGTCTGTGACCCTCCAATCAATGCCTTGGCTGCGGCAGCGACACCAATCAGGATCCATGAAGTATGTAAACACATACACGTTGTGGATTAGCCTGCCTGCCTACCAGTTCGGAATGGATTAATTAGCCATGGATATCAGGCGATTTTTGAAGAGACCATCAGTGCTCCCGCTCCCACAGATGCCCGCAAAAGGCCTCAAGTACAAAGTAAGACTGAAGAAGATCAATTCACGTTTTTAAACGTTGTTTTGGTTTGGACAACATCGCATTAAGACAGGGACAAACTCTATTAATAACGTGCTTGCAAATACGATGATGGAGGTAACAAGCCAGCCTTCCCGGTGCCATCTAAATAGGCCTAATAAAACGTGAATTATTTCAGCAATTGAAGATGCATTAGTAATTGTCCTCACGCATATTGCTGTAGATTAGGCTAATTCATTGAACATTGTAGACAGATTCTTTGCAAACCAGTTAGACATAGCTAAGTTAATTGCTAAGTGAAATGTTTTAGCTTAGCTATAGAATCTTCCATTTTCGCGGTCAAGGTCAAATATAAGTGTAGCAGAAAAGAAACAGCAGAACAAGCATAAACCCGACCGGTGAGGCAGAGGTACTGTTTGCCTCCCCTCCGTGAATTTTTTTTAATGTCAGATCAGCAATACTAAGAAGGTTCTACGCATGCGCTCAACCCAGTTTGTGAGGGATTGCGCAATCTGAGATGAGGCACAGTCTCCCCTGCCCGTACGTCTTAATATAGCAATTGTGTTGTTGTGTTGTGTTGACATTGGAGGTTTCTCTAATGGTTAAAGAACAGGGGAAGTGTTTAATTGCAGCATGAATTCTTTTTATATTATACTTTTCAGCTGCAACACCCAGGGCCTGTTTCCAGAGGCCTTACATTTTTTTTAGGTCCTATAGAGGTCCTTTCTTTTGTCTCCCCCTCCACCCCCTTCATTGTTGTGAGGCCTACACATACTTTTCTTTACTGTTTTCTTGAAATTGAATGAACTACAAACACATTTATTCACTGTCATTGATTTAATATGACTTTAACTGATAACATAATGGAATATAGCCAGGACAGCCTTACAGAGTCGCGACGCTTTGTGTTACGTTGCTTCGCGTCGAGTTCTGTCTGATCGCAAAATACATAGTTTACCCACCTCTAATTTTACCACTACAGCCCTGTTTACAATAGTACATGACATCTGCATGTGGAAAAGATGTCAAAACTTCGTGGCGGGAGAGGGGGCGGGGTCATATGCATGTGAAAAAGATGTCCAAAAACTCCATTGAGGGGGCGGGGTCCCGCGACAAAGTGTCTTCTTTTTCACAAACTCAAATCTGGTCACCCTAGTTATAGGCTACCATGGCGAAAAGAAAGGCAGAGCAGGTGCCCCAGAAAAAGGTCTGCCTAACGTTTAAATGAGTGGCTAGATGAAATAGTCCAAACTGACACAGGTAGGATAAAACTTTCAGACATATTTACATATGAAGAAAGGAGTCGCGTGATCTGCAAATTCTGCTCGGAGGCAAAAGCGAAAGGAGAGTCGTTCGCTCGTGGGAAAACTTGCAGTTCGCACAAGAGACATTATTCTGTTTGTCCGTAAAGTTTGTGAGCACTTGGATGCCCGCTTCCCTGAAAATGAGCTCAAAGAGTGGGCTGGCTTTGAGCCGGACACGTTGAATCGTGCAGTTGGTGAATTTGATCATGGGCTGAATGACGTGAATAATCTGGCGAAGAAGTTCAAAGCGCTTCTGGAGGAAGCAGATGATGCGGTCCCGGGGCGCATTTGTCAACAATACAACGAATTCAAGTCATTTTCTGAGATTGTAACCTGGTCGCTGATAAGTGAGCATTTCTGGTACAACTTCTTGACATTTGTGGCACATTCCGAGCATCTAGCGTCGACTGGGAAAGCGGTTTCAGTCTAATGAATGCCATTAAGACAAAATCGCGCAAACGCCTTGAAGTCTTCCATTTGGACCAACTGATAGTTTGTTGCAAACCACTCCAGTTATTAAATTGTTTATAGGGCGTATTCACGTGACGTCAGCATCTCGCGTGGCGCCATCTTGGGGTCCACTTATTAAATGTCAGAAGAAGTTGACCTAGCGTGTCCGCTGTCTGATTATGCGAGAGGCCTGCAACCTCATGTCCTTCTGCGTTACCAAAGAAAGATTTCAGCGGTTGGAATCGATCCTTTTTTGATTCAAGATGAGCAGTTAGACGCAGATCGCCTGCCGCCAGTGGAGGCAATGGATCTTGCGTCGTACTTAGTACTGGAGACAATTTTTTACACACAGGAAAGTTGCAAGGCGTACAGAAGTCTGCAGGCTTACAACTACGTTGTCTCTGGCTTTGTACAAAGCGTCAAGGGAAAACGGTTTGATGGGAAATACGTCGTGGTTGGGAAAGTTTTTGTATTTTACATTTGAGGTTAACCTGGAGATAATGTCGTTGTTTGTAATTCTTGTTACCATAGTAACCTTTACTGTCCTTCCCCCTGTTTACAGTGCAAGGCTAAATAAAGTCATACAGTGCTGCAGGTGCCCCCCTCCCCACATACCTTGGAGTTGTGAGGTTTTGTTCCTGAAGACTGAGCACTACAAAAAACTCTACAGAAATGTAGGGTCAACATGTGCCCGTTCACCCCCATTCCATCACTATTTGGGGCAATGAATGATCTAAGTCATTTGGATAAAGATGGAAATAAATTCAATTGCTACATTCACACTGTCACAATTTGTATGGTAGTATCTGCACTAAAACTTGATTTAGCGCTATTCTGTACAGTATGAATATGAATTCAAAACAGTATATAAAATAAAAAACAGTATATTTATTACTATCCTTATATGTACAGTATGAATATGAAATCAAAACAGTATATTTATTACTATCCTTATCTGTACAGTATGAATATGAAATCAAAACAGTATATCAAAACAGTATATTTATTACTATCTTTATCTGTACAGTATGAATATAAAATCAAAACAGTATATCAAAACAGTATATTTATTACTATCCTTATCTATACAGTATGAATATGAATTCAAAACAGTATATCAAATAAAAAACAGTGTCCTTATCATGTAATGGTTGAGACATCTGCAATTCAAGTTAAGGGTACAACTGATGGGCACATGTTTGTTAACACAGCACATACTCTGATAATTCTGTCTACCATCGGTTCTGTGGAACCACCAGTAAGGCTGACATAATCAATCTCCAAGGTTTCCTGTAACATCTTGTACTTCTGTTTCAACTGTCCAATCACACGTTCAACATGTATCCTCACATTGGCAATTCCTCTTGTGTGCTCAATTTCAACTGGGTCAAGCTGTTTGCTACCACGAGTGAATGTAGGAATGGCCAGTTTCACTTGGCGTAGGGCAAGGCTCTCTTGAATTGTGAAACCACGATCAGCCATGACTAAGTTACCAGGTTTCAGTCTTTCCAACAGACCGCAGTTTGCTGTAAGGTGCTTGTCAGATGTACGTCCCCCCATGCCCTAGACACAAAACAGATGGATCCTTGTGGTGTGATAGCGATTAGTACTTTAACAGTGTTGTGGTGCTTGTAGTTGGAAAAGGTCTGCCCTCTTGCGAGCAGGTTGGAAGGCCTCTCGATGAACACTTCAAAACAATCAATTATTACAGTCACCTTACTACCAAATGAGTACTCAAAACATGCTGGCATTGTCCGAATGATCTCCTCTCGTTCAGGCCATTTGAGAAGGGGTGAGAGTCGTGCATCCATCACTATCATCCATGACCAGAAAATCCTTGAGACAGTAGGCTGACTGACATCAAATCGATATGCCAGATCTTGCTGAGGCACATTGAGCCTCAGTTTCATGAGAACCATCACAAACTCTTGAAATGGTGTTAAGGTTTTGGTCCTCCTTGACACATGGGCCTCAACAAAATTGAAAACTGTATTCAATGTATCAAAACTTGGCAAGCCTGTGTAAAATCGTACCTTGTCATCACTGTCATGACAGTTTGAAAAATACTCCTCAGTAAAAGACTGCATCTTGCTTTCCTTGAACAGATAGTTAAATTCGGATGTCTGGGAAGATTTGTCAGAAGTGCTTGTACCTGTGAGTTCCGTACAACTGGATGGAGTCTGGTTTTCTGGATGATGTGAAGTTGTCCATGTTTCTTTGGTACCAGTAGTAGCGTTGTCTTGTTCCTCAGGAGCAGCAAGAACTTGTGAAGCTACCACACACACGTTCATTCTCCAACTTCTCCGCTGTCAGATTCGCTCTACTTATGGCAGAAATCCATTGTCTGCGCCGATTAGATGTTAGTCTATCCACATGTTCCCCCTGGTTAGTTATCACACGCGGGACGCGAAATAACCTTACCTTTTCGCGGTGTGTGTGCGCTTTACCCGTCCTAGTCCCACATCCAACAATGAGGCACAGTACCATAATTACAAGGCACTGAAATTGTGTCTCCTTCAGAATATGATGGTCAGAGCGGAATAAAACACAGCAAAACAATGCCGTACATGGACCCCAAGATGGCCGCCAAAGCTTGTTGTTATGGATAGGGGTCACGTGGGTGAATACGCCCTATAGGCTACCTTTAGGAAAAATGTCCATGTCAATTTAATAAATAGGCCTATAATTATTGTTAAGCACTGCATTAGCATTTTTCTTTCAATGAAGTTCCACTTAAATGTTGTACCTGCTGAGAAATGACTACACACCTTGGATACTTTTATTTTTTATATATATCATTATCAGTCATAACCAGTGAACCAGTCATAACCTCCCTAAACCTTCTTGAAGTTCAACCAAAGATCCTTTAAGTTCAACTAAACTGACTGGTAAAACACCATCATTAAAATGTTCCCAAAGTCCAGCCATTACCAAGGATATTGAATAAATATCAACCTTGTAGACATATTGATGCATTTGCTGTCATCTTTTTGAATCCCCTATGGCTAACGCAGGCTCGAGGTCATTTTCGGCAGGTCATGTGGTTGTGAATTGCTCACAGTGGTGAAATGTGCGCTCAGAAAAAAATATATTTGCTCAGTGCTGAAAAAAATTAGAGGGAACATTGCCCAGGACACAGAAGTACTGTCATGGTAAAAGGTGTCCGGGCACCAGAAGGGGTCCGGGCTACGTCATAATGGCTTTCGAACGACTCTTGAGTGACAGTTGCTATACCAACGCTAACATTACGTAACCCGGACCCCTTTTGGCTATCAGTCAGTGAGTCTCAAGAGTCGTTCGAAAGCCATCAGCTACTTTTTAATCGCTTAATATTGTGCCTAAACGGACACTACGTAACCCAGACGCCCTTTGGCTATCAGTCAGTGAGTCTCAAGAGTCGTTCGAAAGACATCAACTACTTTTTAGTCGCTTAAGATTGTTGCACAACGGGGGAATTGCTAATCGCTAACGAGATGTTAGTGGCTAAACCTATGTGCTTACTTACAGGAGACTGGCAGCCAATATTAAGCGACTAAAAAGCAGCTGATGGCTTACGAACAACTCTTGAGACTATCTGACTGATAGCAAAAAAGTGTCCGGGTTACATAGTGTCCTTTTAGGCACAATATTAAGAAACTAAGCTGTAGTTTTAGCTACACCTGCCTTGCAGGTATCCTGTAGCAAATTTCAACAGGTTTTGCTGTAGCCTCTCGTTAGCGATTAGCAATTACTTTGTTGTGCTCTTGTGGGATATTTTTTATGTTAAGATGAACATGGATTAACTCATCAGTATGAAAGTCTCACTTTAGGAAGGGCAGACTAGGCGGGAAGCAGTAACTTAGACATGATTCACTGATGTTAGCAAGTCAGCAATAAAGTCACGACACACATTCCAAGTAACCCCCGGTGAGGAGGGGGTCTCAGGGGGTCTCAGAGGATGTCAGGGAGTCTCAGGGAATCCAGACACCCACATTGACACGTAAACACACACACACTCAGGGGAGTATGGAAGAAGGAATAGTTAATTCTGATTGGTTTTGGCAAACAGCCAGATAGAACACACCCCACGATGTACAGGCCTTAAAATGGCATGCAAAACGTTCATACAATGAGATCGAGCTAATCCATGGACCATCTCCTTATTGCAGCTTATTGATTACAATAATAAACCTCCAGATTTCTACATCCAGTCTCCGGTCTTCTGATTGAAAGAAAAGGTGTGGGACTCAGTCTCGCCACAACACTCTACAGTTAAAGGTGCTGCAAACAATTCCGTTTTGTGAAAATGTAATTGTGGGTGCCGTCAGATATGTCTAATAATCACAACACATTAAGGACTTTCTTAGAGCAACACAACAAAGGAATTGCTAATCGCTAACAAGATGCTAGCGCAAACCTGAAATTTCATTACTTTGATACTATAACAAACTAGCGAGGCAACAACTTTCCTAACACAGTCAAACATTAAGCACATGGTTGTTTTGCCTGGTTTATGGCAGGTCAAATACAGGCAAGCTGGTCTCAGGTAGAGAAGTATAATGGGAGATGCTCTGGGGTAAATTGCGTTATTTAATGCAGCGCAAGTCTGTCACTTCCAAAAAAGTGTCTGGGTGACGTAATGCTAGCGTTGGTATAGCAACTGTCACTTAAGTCGTTTGAAAGCCAATATTACATCACCCGGACCCCTTTTGGCACCCGGACACCTTTTGCCATGACAGTACCACCAAGTATATAAGTATAAAAATACAAATAGCTTTATTTTAATACAACTTTGGGGATGAATTAAGTTTTTAAAAACAGTCTTCAATCAATAAAATATCCACGGGATAAGTCCACACTCACTGGCCGTCATAGACTGGGGACCATTAGCAGTCAGAGGCGTGATCTCGGTGTGGGGAGCTAGGTGTCTGACGTCGTTGGGGAGGGGAATGTTAGGATCTTGTATAAGCACAACTGCAGGAGACAAGGTTTGGAGGACTCACAGAGGGTTTTATTCCAGGAGAACACAAATGATTCAATGGCACACGGTAAAGAAAAGATGTCCTTCCAGTAAATAACACAAAACGCCGTCTTCAGGCAACAAACACAAAAAGTCCACAGAGTATCCAAAAACACAGAAACAAAGGAAGTCCAACAGACCATGAGCTGCGGTGAACAAGGATCAATACATCACAGGAGTGAGTTCTTGCTAGGAGCAGGTGAGCATAAGGAGTTGACTGTCCCTCGGGTAGAAATCTCCATGACTGAGCAACGAAGCTCAGAAACAAGGGGCTTAAGACAGCCACCTGAAACGAGGAACAGGTGATTCCTCTGATCACCTGGCATGGGGTTTCCTAGTTCGTTTGGCAAGGGCTTGAGACATGTGCCGGGGTTTCCTTGGCCGAATCTCAGGGGCTTGTGGGTTCTGCAGGCATCTCCTGGCCGGTCGCGGCATGACAGGGAATCCTTGGAATCCCGGTGATGTCAGTCGCGGCCGCCCGGAATCAGCAGCTACATACACCTCAGACAGCAAAGCGATGGATCGTCAGTGGAGTTTCTCCAATCTGGAAATGGCAGCCAGCAAACCTCGGATAGTAAGGCAAGGGATCAGGACACAGCAGGCCACGTACAACAGCAAAGGAACATTCAACAAGGAAGGCAATCTTACGTCCCTTAGACAAGGAATTTGTGAGCGTTGATCACCAAACAAAGGTGGATCTCCGTGATGATGGTACGTTCGTGTCTCGTCTGCCTCTCTACCAGTTGCAGCTCTGTTTGGCTGGCCTGCTACCGTCTCACTGTCCCCGCCATCTCCCGTAAGTCTGTAGCCTCCTCTTTTTATACCCCTCCTCTCTGCCCCGTAATCTCGTGGATAGGCTAGGTAATTATTGTCCAGTTAATTTTCCAGGTCAAAGCCATTGAGTAATTTGTGAGCCCCAATGGGAAGTCTGTGTGGGGAATAGTAGTCTATGCAATTCACACAGTGCACATAGTAGGAAGATCGCAGCAATACACACAGTAAACAGTGAACATAAGAGATCACAGCAATCAATAAGTGTTACATGAGCACAGCAATCAAGTCACAGCACACAATATTTGCAGCAAGCTGGAAACACAGTATACCCTTCACCTATACATTCCCAATAGGCTGACACAAACACCAGCAAAAACAAAAAACAAATAAGAAACAAGCAAACAAGTTTTGGTACAGTTGAAAGCATTAGGTTTGAGTTTCCTCATAACCTTTGTCAGCTGCAAGAGGAGGGGAGGCCTCTGGTTGGACTTGATCATTTCTCTCACAGTGACAGCAGGGGAATGCATCTAGGATCTCTTTAGCATCCTTTCTCAGGAACACGTAGAGTAAAGGATCAAGCATGGGGTTCATACACAATAGAGTTTCACAAAAAACCCTCAGGTTCAGCATGTTCTCCACAGAAGCTGTGGAAATCACCATGGCCACAATAGAAGGCAGGAAGAAGACTGTATAGATGCACAAAACGAGGGCTAAGGTACCCATGATCCATCTCTGCTCTTGTGGAGACATAGATGTGGACTTGGAAAGAGCTCTCCAAGTCCCCACAAAAAAGAACATGATCAATGGGTAAGGAAGGAGATAGAAAACAACAGGACCGATAATGAATTGATTACAGTGAATAAATATAAAAAAAAGAATTGGCATGGTCATGATTGGCAAAAGCCAAACAATAGAAGACACACAGGCTGATTTCTTAAATGACCTGTGAAATCTGTACCAAACAGGAAAGACAACCATGAGGTATCTCTCTGCAGCAATGCACACCATGAAGCAAACATTTACCATCACACAGCTGAAGTAAGTGTAAACTATCACTGAATACACAGCATTCAGTGGAGATACCATGTGTAAAATTGGTCGTATACAGATCTGAAGCACATCAGAGACAAGGAGGTTTATAACATAAACTGGAGCGACATGGTCAGTCCTTATCAAGAAATACAGTCCATACAAGGCTACACATATGATAGGTAATGCAACAGTAAAAATGACCCAACTAACAATAAGCATTTTGGAATGAATGTAGACTGTCCAAATCTCCATATCTGTGGAGTTAAAGCATTCCAGAGATTGTTTGAAGACTGTATCCATTTTGATCAGGCCTCTTCTCTTCTGGTTAAATGATAATCTGAAAATGCATGCATTTTTCTGTGGTGACTGAATGAATAGTGGTAGAGAAAAGATGATTTATCCAGTCTTATCACGATAAGAAAGAAAGATTATGGTCTAACCAGATTTCATCTGTGTTTCTTGACAGTAGGACCTTGAGAAAGTTGACTGCAGCAGTGTCATCAGGAAGTTCCTACCACCTTGTACCTCCTACCACCCTAACCTCTTCCTCTATGGTTTGACTAAGTGACCCACATATTGAACTTTTGCACACAGCATTTGACATTCATGTACACAGTCTGCTGTAACACACATTACAGTTCGTTCTGAGTAAAACAAATGTTTTATTGAAATTGGTACTCGGTCAATAAATCAATCAAAATAATCAGTTGTCATCAATAGACCACATTTGTTCGTCTGAGCCTCTGGGCTCTTCAATCTCCTGTACAAATGTGGATACATTCCTTATGTAATTTTATTTTCATAAAAAGACAAGTTACATGTCTGAAGCCTTACACTTTAATCCTTTGGTTGGATTGACAGGACGAGTGCAAGGCTTCTATTTATGGTAGTTTATATGATACTGTGGCATCCAGAAAAGATATTTGTGCAATTACCGTCCATTCTCCTGGAAATTCTTTTTTTTTTTTTAAATCTGACAACTCTCTGAAAAAATACCACTTGCTGGTTGTCCATGCATCTTAAACTCAAATGACAAAATTGCTGACAGTCCTATGTAGCTTGATGCTTCTTTCTGGGCTAATTTATTCTGTCCCATCCAAAGTAAAACTCATCATGTGTAGACATGAAATTACTTTTAGGTGCTGGTTTTTCTCTAACTGTCATGGCCAGGTTCCGTGATATCTGCAATGCCTGACCTTCAATCCCTTATGTTTGTACTTCTATCATTAAAAATAGCAGTGTAGGGGTTTACTATTCTTGATTTATTTCCTTTGTCAACTTTTAGTAGTTGAAAGGAGACATATTATACCCCTTTTCCACAAGTTCACACAGTTTCTTGGGGTCTTGCATGGCTATTTATATCATTAAGTGGCTTTCTTGTATCATTGTACGGTCTGGATATCGCAATTCTGGTTTCCAAGTGGTTTAGCAGCGTATCAGCTGAACTAAAGCTTTTTTTTTACACAGCAATCAGGTTCAACTTAGCTCACAGCTGCCTGTTAAACTACAAAACTTCCACCTCCAGTTCTAAAGTGCAGCTAAGCTAGGCAAATGCTATCTGACAGAGCAATTGCCCCCTTATCATATGAACTATATGTAGTGTGTTTTTCATGTGTATAGCTCAGAAAGACTTTCAGGTGCACTTCCTCTTTAAAGCCCAAGCCTTTGAGCAAAAGCCTATAACAGTACATGGTGGCAGACACAACGACCAAGTGTCAGCCGTATGGCCCTTGTAACCTCGTAACCACTCCTCCCCTCAAACTTACCAATGCCCAGGACACAGAAGTACCACCAAGTATATACGTAAGTATAAAAATTGCTTTATTTTAATACAACTTTGGGGATGAATTAAGTTTTACAAACAGTCTTCAATCAATTAAATATCCACGGGATAAGTCCACAGTCACTAGCCGTCATAGACAGGGGACCATTGGCAGTCAGAGGCGTGATCTCGGTGTGGGGAGCTTGGTGTCTGACGTCGTCGGCGAGGGGAATCCTTGGAATCCCGGTGATGTCAGTTGTGGCCTCCCGGAATCAGCAGCCACATATGTAACCGAACAGGTTGAACATTAGACCCTTGCATACACAACAATACCAACAATGTATTTATGAAAACGTTTTTTTATTGGTATTAATAAGGTTTAAAACAGGAAACTTGTCATCCTATAAAATACTAGCAGAGGAAACACAAAGACAACTCATCAATTCACATTTTAAACAGGGTGGCGAGACTAGGCACCGACAGTGGAAATGGATATGATATGCAAACCTGTAAAGAGGGCTATAGTAATCTAAACGACCATGTGGTAAGCCTATAGTGGTAAACGTCAAGATGTGCAAAGTTTAAGCAGTGATCCCCACTGAGATCAATCTGTGCAAAACATGCAAACAATACAACACAGCATTTGTATGTGCAAATTACAAGTAAGGTCAACACTGTGACCGTATGTGCAAACGTGTAAACAATTTGACACTGCAAACGTACGTGCAAAGATGCAAACAATCTGGTACTACAATAGCATGTGCAACATGCAAACAGCTGGAGGCTAAATGAGCCAACAGGTAAGATCACCACATAGTATTACAACACAGAGCCCTAGGTATGAAGATAATCAATATACATATGGTGACACTGCGGGCAGCCAGTGGAAAGTCTAACCACAACTTAAAATACACAATTCCCTACTCTAGCGGGGGAGCGGGCTCGAAGGCCAATCACAGCTCGACAGTACTCACGGCCCAACCCACGGCCTAGCCAACCGAAGTCCAGGAGGAGGTTGAGGGACAGATGCGAGCCTGTCGGCCACGCCTACGAGGCACTGACGTTGTTCCCCCGTGCGTTAACAGCCCAGCTCAGGCTGGGGAAGCAGGAAACTATAATCCACACCAACAATAGTTCTCGGAGTAGTCGTCCACACCAGTGGTTCTCAAAGTGGGGGGCGCGCCGACTCTCCAGGGGGGGCGCGATGTCACAGACGGAGAAAAAAAAAAACGAGCGCCGACCTGTCACTGGTTAGTGAAAGCTCCCTCAGTGGCGAAATGCAAGGGGCTGGACTGACACAAACAAATCAAATACTGTTTCATTCCTGATCCACCAATCAAAACGGAGTGTTATCATTTGAACGCGAGTTGCAACTATGCTTCCGAGTATAAAAGTAACCATAGGCATGATAAGCGGTCACCCTCGTTGAGACTACTCTCCAGACTTTGTGCGATTTCGCTTGTTTGCTAAATAATTCAAATTCATTGCTTTATAAACAGTCTTTTTAAAGACTCACTCCTTCCTTTATACTTTAGTTATACCTTACTGCACTTGTGCCGTAGGTTTATTCGTAGCTTATTCTAGTTATACCTTACTGCACTTGTGCCGTAGGTTTATTCCTAGCTTATTCTAAGGAGCAATTTGCTCCAGTCTTTTTAAAAAGCTCGTAGCCTGATAGCTAGCAATCTAGCTAGCTAACTTCTTACAACTGCAGCTAGCCCTTTTATCCTTAACACCTACCTTTACATTTTTTTGATCATCCACCGTGTTGCAACACATAAAACAATAGCACTTGAATATTATCCTGTGCTGTCCCTGTCTGTATTGTGTACAGTTCGTTTTATTAGGAACCGTTGCCTAGCTAGCACAGTCACACATACAAACACTCACAAGACCACAACGTTGAAATCAGAACTTTATTAACTTCACAGACACTGTATCAGCAAACAGCTATGGATAAGTTTCTGATTCGTAAAAGTCAGGCAACCGATGCGCCAGTTGCGAAGAAGCCAAAGCTTCGCAAATATGATGAGAGCTATTTGCAGTTTGGTTTTACTGCCACTGGCACGACTGAGCAACGTCCTCAGTGTGTTTTGTGTGCCGAGGTGCTAGCAAATGACAGCATGAAGCCATGCAAATTAAAAAGGCACCTCGACACCAAACACCCTGAGTTTAAAGAGAAGCCTGTAGACTTCTTTAAACGTAAGCGTGATGGCCTCCAGCAACAAAAAACCACCATATCCAAGCATAGCACTGTCTCCAAGCAGTGTCTGGAGGCATCGTATGTAGTTGCTCATAGGATTGCTAAGCTTGGCAAACCCCATACAATTGCTGAAACACTGATTTTGCCGGCCGCGCAAGACATGTGTAGAATAATGATGGGTGACAGTGCGGCTGCTAAACTCAGCGCAATACCCATGTCAAATGACACTGTATCACGCCGAATATCAGAAATGTCCAGTGATATAAAAGAGCAGCTAATTGAATACATTAAAATCAGTCCTTACTATGCACTGCAGCTGGACGAATCCACTGACATTGCTGGACAGGCCCAGCTTCTCACTTACGTCAGGTATGTGCGGGAAAAGGAAATTGAGGAGGACATCCTGTTTTGCCGGCCTCTTCAGACCCGTACAACCGGGGAGGCAATATTTAATGTCCTTGACTCGTTTATCCAAGAAAGTGGTTTGGGCTGGGGAAAGTGTATTGGCCTCTGCACAGATGGAGCGCGGTCGATGACAGGGCGTGAGCGTGGCCTCGTAGCTCGCGTCCAGCAAGTTGCTCCACTTGTGCAATGGACACACTGCATGGTCCATCGCGAGGCACTTGCTGCCAAGAAAATGCCACCGCTGTTCGAGTCAGTGCTTCATCAGGCCGTGAAAATTATTAATCATATTAAGGCTCGTCCACTTAACTCCCGTTTGTTTGGGGTGCTCTGCCAGGAGATGGGGTCAGGGCACGAACAGTTGTTGCTGCACACTGAAGTTCGCTGGCTCTCCAGGGGGCGGGTGTTACAACGGCTGTATGAGTTGCGAGAGGAGGTAAAGTTGTTTTTGACCGAAAGTCAAACAGATCTGGCGAAGCACCTGGATGATACCATGTGGCTTGCCTCTCTCTCCTATTTGGTGGATATTTTTGACCGGCTGAATGGCCTAAACCTGTCTTTGCAAGGCCGCCAATCTAACGTTCTGCTCCTCGTTGATAGAGTGAATGCCTTCACACAAAAAATTGCTCTCTGGCATGGCCGCATCAGTTCTGGAAACTGCGACATGTTTCCCAGCCTTGCAGACTTCATTGCCGATGCACGTGGCACTGATTTCTCCTCTCTCCTCCAATCAGCTGCTGATCACCTTTCAGCGCTGAAGAATCAGTTTGGGTCCTATTTCAAAGAGGACTACCGTTCATTCGCCTGGGTTCGGGATCCATTTATCTGCTCAGCAGACGAGCTGTCAATAGACATGCAAGAGCAGCTAATTGAGCTGAAGAGTGACAGTAGACTTAAACATCTGTTTACCACCTCTTCTCTTTCGTCATTCTGGGTAGCAATGATGCCGGAATACCCTCAGCTTTCCGACATAGCCTTAAAAATGCTCCTCCTTTTCGCGTCAACATATTTGTGTGAGGCAGGCTTTTCAAAACTGACTGCGCTTAAAACTAAATACCGCAACCGCGCACAGATCGAGGATGACCTGAGGATATGTTTGTCAAACATTGCCCCAAGATTTGAGGACCTTTGCAAGGCAAAGCAGGCTCATGTCTCACATTGACAGACCTGTAAGATTTTTTTTTGTAAAGATCACAATTGGCCCATAATAATAACAACAGTATCCTAATGATAGCAATAAAAACACATATTATAATTATGATAATATAATAATAATAATAATTGGTCGATAATCATTAATTATAATAATAATAATACAAAGATGGTGATAATAATGATGATTATTATAATAAAAAAGCATGCAGGCTCATATAGCTGCTAATATGAATAGCCTACTAATAGGCCTGCTACTACTGATAATAATAATAATAACAATAATAATTATAAATAGTAATAATAATTGTCTGTATGGGCCTAACAATGACAATAGCCTAACCTTGACATGTCAGGCCTATCAATAACAATATGCTATCTATCTATCTATCTATCTATATATGGTGGTGTAGTTGAGGGCGGTGGCGGCGGGGGGGCCCCAACTACCCCTAACCAGCTTTGGGGGGGCCCAGCTTGCAAAAGTTTGAGAACCCCTGGTCCACACTGTTGAGGGCGTCTGTTTCTTCTGTGTGCTGGGGAAGTGCAGGAGGTGTATAATCAAACGCAAAAAAATGTAATGATCACGGTTGAAGTTGTTCTTACACACATAAAGCAATAGCGGGGCTACTTCCCTTTATGGCGTGGAGTTGAGTGCGTTGAACAATCTGGTGAGGCTTGGAGGCACCGTGCTGACCGATCATTCAGGACTCGGGGAAGAGGGCAGCTGGCTCCGGAATCTCGCCGCCGTGTGTAGAAACCGTTGTCGTCCGTAGTCGGGTGCGAGCCTTGAGAGGAGATCTTGGTTTGTTCTTATGTCTTTACCCAGCCAATCCCGTAGGTGGTCAAATCAGCTCGCAGATAAGGAACACCTGTAGAGAGATGTCAAACAAACACCGACACAGCAAATATACAGAACGAGATCGGCTGTCCCGCCCCCAAACATGTGTTCAAATGAATGACATTTACTCCCGTTACACATACACCTCAGACAGCAAAGCAGGTAATCAAGACTCGGCCGGGCCAAAACACAAAAACAATAGGACATATGATCAGGATGGTCATCCTACTTTCCTTTTTTGCTGAGTATGGTGAGCTTTGAATTGTACACAACGTTGGCTTCTCGTAGTTCCGATGGATCGTCAGTGGAGTTTCTCCAATCTGGAAACGGCAGCCAGCAAACCTCGGATAGTAAGGCAAGGGATCAGGACAAATGAAAACCTGAAAATGCATGCATTTTTCTGTGGTGACTGAATGAATAATGGCAGAGAAAAGATGATTCATCCAGTCTTATCACGATAAAAAAGGAAGGTTATGGTCTTACCAGATTTCATCTGTGTTTCTTGACAGTAGGACCTTGAGAAAGTTGACTGCAGCAGTGTCATCAGGAAGTTCCTACCACCTTGTACCTCCTACCACCCTAACCTCTTCCTCTGTGGTTTGTGAACCACATATTGAACTTTTGCACACAGCATTTGACATTCATGTATACAATCTGCTGTAATACACATTATTGTTTGTTCTGAGTAAAAAAAAAAAAGTTTGATTGAAATTGGTACTCGCTCAATAAAACAATCAATCAGTCAATCAAAATAATCAGTTGTCATCAGTAAAATAGAATATCATACTTTGCTTTCAGGTTGCTCGCTCTAAGAAAGCTTTTCTCCTTTGTTTTTTGCAGGCAAAGTTTAAAAAGGTAATTTGATGCAAACTCTTCTTACGGAGTCTAGGTATTTGTTTGCTAAGCATGCTAAAAGACCAGTGAAACGGATGATATTAAACACATACAGTATAATGTATAATTCGTGTAAGAGACACTTGGGGATATCATTTATTTTGAATGATAGCAACAAGACTTAACAATCTCTGCTTTCCTTCCCGCAGAGACCACATTTGTTTGTCGGAGTCTCTGAGGGGGTGGGCAGAGAGGCCGGGAAATTTATGACGTACTTACTGCATTCATTCAATCGCTTAGGTGACGTTAACGTCAACATACTCCGGTGCTGACAGTGAGAGGAGATACATTTTGTTGGTTAACTCACTCTGTCTACCTATTACTTGATCAAACACCCAAATGTGAATGTAAAGGTAACGTTTACCATTTTAAGATGTGTGATAATTCTTGTCTTTCGTCATCTGACAAACGATGTCCTCATTTCTTTGTGATTTCTAATAAATACCTACGACTTCATACAATGTTGCAATGTATTGTTTGTGCATCATCTAAGCCAGGGGTTTTCGACTGGTTTTGTCCCAGGGACCATCATTCTGACTAGAAAGTATTCCGCGGCCCACTGATGTGCCTATGCGCGCGTGCGTGTGGAGAGAGGGGAGACCTGTCAGTGCAATATCCGGGCATGGTGAAGTCCACACAGCCTGTCTATTCGTGGTGAAATGGTAGACAGCGACAGTCTCATATCATTCTCTGATTCAAGCCTTGCCATGTACTTATCCTTCAAGTACGCCAGTGTAGAAAAAATGCTCTCACACAGGTAGGTAGTTGGAAATAGGCCGTAAGGTGAACACTGTTTTCGTTTCAACCCGCTCCACAGTCGCGCATCTACACAATCTTTAGCTCATAAAAAAGAACGAGTCGTGCTTAGCTACCAAAAAAAAGTTCGTCGCTGACTTTCCAGTCAATTTTTGGTGCGTCTATGTTTTATGCCGAACTAGTTTCTTCAGAGCGCACAAGGATCTTGGTCGCGAGTGCTGGCACTTTTCGACACGTGATCGTTCTACACCAATGAGGTAGCTGCTTTTTGTCAACAGAATGGCAAGATGGCGGCTCCCATGGTTAGATTCAACGTTACCGATCAAGAGGAAAACACCCGAACATCCTCAAAAGTCGGCTAAATGGATTATAAATAGTGCTGTATACATAGCCGCGTCCAAGAAGAACAATGAGGCAAATATACGATAATGTTATGCTTATGTTAAGTCATGCTTATGCTTATGCATGCTTATGTTTATGAAAAATATTTCTTGATCTTTCTTCACACTCGCACAGAAAAAGCTTAACACCAAACGAAATTTCACTACATGCTTTACGTAAGTATTTCTATGTATGTGACAAATAACCCTCCTTCCTTGTATCAATAAAAGGCAATAATTGTACTTATACCAATGACCATTTGTTCATTCATTCATTCATTCTTCCACAAATGAAAACAACACTGATGAACCATAAAAACAATCTTTATGAAAAATATGATATATAAAACTGTACAAAACTGAATAAGAAATAACAGATTAAGGACACTCAGTCCTCACTGTCAGTGTCAGGACAGTTATCTTCCAGTTCCTCAGTTTCTTTTGTGTTGGCACAATTACAGCAACGACATAAGTCTGTGCAACACAATCCTGCAGAAAAACAGGAACATCTGCCTGTCTCACAGGCACCTTTGCAGCCGCAGTGTATCACATGCAAAACACTGTCAGGGGCCGGATTTCTGGTCATCCAGGTGATGTGCAAGGTCCCATCCTCTATTTGCCAACCATATCCAGCAGGTGATGGAGCACTTACTTTTTGTTTGAGACAGGACCTCATTATTGCAGCCTGGTAGTTTGCCCTTTTGCAGTGCTGATGGAGGGCATCAGTGGTAGGGGGAATGCATAATTCTGGCAAGGCTGATGATGCCATACAGAAAGCCTTGTACCTAGCTTCATTTACATTATCGGCAGCTGGCTGATCATATAAGTGGCATACATACTGGCAAAGAAGTGCAAATGTTGACTGCTCTAAGTTAAAGTTAGTACCTAAACTTTTAAAAGCCTTTAGGTACTCACCTTTCTCACATGCAACAGAAAATGTCTTTCTTTTTCCTTTGCCATAAAAGGCACTTGTGGAGTCACACCCAGAGAATGTGTGAATTCCGATCAAGGCTGAACACACACTGGTTCCGAGAGCTGATGACACCTTGGTAATGTCAATGATACGTGTCCTGTTGCCAGTCCCTGTGAAAACATATAAACTGTATGGCAAATCTGTCTGCACACTTACAGCAATGACTGCCACATCAGTGTCAGAGCTCTTAATGATGACAGCTTTATGCTCCTGTGCAGCATGTTGTGCATGTAAAAACACCCTTGTGTCACATTCTTCATGATCACACTGCAGGTCTTCAACAACACGAACAGACTGTACACCCTCCTTAACAGTCACACAGTGACATTGATTTGTATGTGCGATGTACAAGCAGAAGTTTTTGCCCACTATTGTAAGGTCTGCATTTTTCCATGCAACATACAGGAATTCGGCAAGTGCTTCCTTATTTGTTCCTTCAGAGAGAAACTTTTTCCATTGGGTTGGGGTCTTCTGATCCGGGCCAAATATTTGCATGCGTTGTGACCCTGCATCAACTCTACGTGGCCGTTCTAGGTTTTTGATACTGATGAGTGGATACTGGTCAGTGACAAAGTCAATGCGTGTACACTTGTGCTGCCAAGCGAGTTGGAGTATGTTCTGCAGTATGGTCTCTGCAAGCTGTCCAAATGTATCTGGTCTGGATCGTATGGCCTGCATGACTGCCATGCCATCAAAAAGAATGGCACCATCCACTGGAACTTGGTCAACCAAGCAGTCTCCACCTTTTTTCTCTAGTAGATCCATGAGAGCTGATTTATTTGTTTTGGCAAGTAAACCATCAGCACTTGCTAATGGATAGGACACAGTTCCCAAGGAATATGACAGAATTTCCCTCATTTCAATTTTTCTGCTCTGACCAAGGATGAGGAGCCTGGAAAATAACTTTTTGTCAGCACGCAAAATCACTTCCTTGCCTGCTGCAGATTTTTTTTTTTGGCTTAACCTGGTCATTGAAGGTCTTGAGTTTTTGTGATTTTATGGAGGCAAATATGTCAACTGATTTCGATAACAGTCTCTGGTCCATAAATTCTTTTACGGCATTTTCACCCTTTTCTGAGGCAACAAGCATATCCTTCATGATCTCTGCTGTTGCTACTCTTCCAGAGCTAAGACACACAATGCCGTCTTGGTACACATCAAAAGGGTTGAGCATGGAATCAATGGTGGAAATGATTCTGCTCACAGCCTTTTCATCAGCATCGATGCGTGTGTTGTCAAGGTCTTTTCGAGTCCTCAGCTCAGGTGATATCCCTGCCATTGATTCACACTGTCTTGCTATAGCGGCTCTTTCATGCTGTGACAGTATCCAGCGATACACTGCAGACCGATTTTGTGTGATCCCTGTCCAACCACCTTTTGTCTTGGCATCTCTGTTAAGGGTTTGCTCAATAGCCTGGTCGCAAGCAATGGAGGCAAATCCATGAACACTTTGTCGCTGGACAGTCCACTGGCCTTTCACATTCATCTCACTGTGGCAAGAGGGATGTGTGATGGGCAAATTCACCATTTCCATCCAGTACGCAGGTAAATATCGAGCATAGTTTACTCGATCGTAGGCAAAAAACCATGGCATCATTAATCGGACTGTTGACAGGTGAAGTTGCCAGTTTGACTCTCGTGTTGCTCTCACAAACAGGAGGAGTAGCTGCATCATGTCAATGTATGAGCTCCAGAAAGCAAATGTAGCATTCTCTGTACTTTTCCTCTGCACAAAGTCAGCATATTTGGAACTCATACCATCAAACCTCTGATCTGCACTCAAAACATCCATCAATCCGTCTGGAAAGACACATTTCATGTCAGTGATGACATCCATGCACACAGCTCTCTCTTGTGGTGGCAAGGAGTCCAAGAAGCTGATGAACCTGATGCGCTGCAGACTCTCATAGAGAAGTTTATGAGCCCTCATGCTGCGATTGTAGTGATGACCATTTATTACCCCATTGATGGATCCTGGGGCAACAACTTCTGATTCAATGAGGATGTCTTGCAGTCCTGCATCTCCAAATCTTTTGCCTAAAATACTCAGGTAGGACATGCATGTGTGGAATTCGCCTAATCTAATCACTAAACGTTGTGTAAAGTCATCATTCTTCCAGCGTATTTGCTGTGCCTTGGCATATATAGCCTGGTCAAACACTAAAACTTTATGATCCAGTTCTAGCTGATCAGCCATCTGGACACTTCGCTTCAGGATAGTGTTCACTGTTGACATCTCTGTTGGTGAGGCCTCAATTACTGGAAGATAATACAATGCTGACTTCTGCAGAGTATTTTCACCTTGAAGTAGTGTATGGAAACCTGTCCAGCTTGGGATTGCACATCTATCCGTATCTGTGGACTTCACAAAAACATATGCCAATTCAGCTTGTGCAGCAAAGTGGGTGTCCATTCTGCATGTTGCTGCCTGCACTTGTTGACACAAGTTCTGTGGCCCTTGCCTTTTGGACTGATGGTACGGTTCTATAGGCATTTTGGGGGGGGCTTTGAATGAGGAAACTCCCTTCCTTAGTGGCTGTCTGATTGCTGTGGACATAGGCTCGATGGTCAAACTCTGGAGCATGATTCCATTGGTATGGTGAGTAGTTCCACGACCTGATAGAGTCTCCTTCCCAAAGTCAATGTTATCCCACACAAGTGTTGTGGGTGCCCTCTTTGAGAATCCCTTTGGTATTTTGTCTCCGCCCTCTTCTAGTGTCAGTTGGGCAAGGCTAGTGTCTAGACTCAAAACTGTGTCCCATGATGCACAATGTCCCAGTTTGTTAAGCAGTGACACAATGCGTGATGATCCTGTTAAATGTCGAACAGTCAAACCTAAAGTCAAGGACTTAGGTGTCTGCTTACGGCCCTTGGAAGCAAGGTACACAATGTCTTGACAAACAGACAACACTTTCAAGTGCAAGTCATCAGCAATGTCTACAAAATTATCCAGTGTTGGCTCCTCAGAGGCACCTATAATCCAGCTTACTAGATTGTATAGTGCAAGGGGAACAACAGTTTGTGCTTCAGTGACATTCAAATTTTCAGAGGTTGGAGGCCATGGGCATGACATGCCAGGAGTGTCACTAAGATGTCTTTTTAAGAACAACGCTGCTGTATATAGTGTCCTTGCGTCCTCTTGTGTTGTTTGGCGCTCTGTTGTTCCTTTTTCAGTCTCGCTGTCTGTCTGGCTCAACTCACTAGACTGTGTGGTTTCCGCACCTGATGGATAAGGTAGCATGTCCACGAGTGTACGGGTTGACAGGGTCTCTACAAAAACCAGCTCGCAGATGTTGCGCACCAAGGGCATGTGAAACACCAGCTGGGGGAAATCACGAGTCAGCCTCTTCTTCAACATATCCTGTCTGCAACACAACAAAACAGTGACAATTAGGAGTCACAGGAGTATCATAAAAAGCAGAGAGTGGTGGAGGTGGTACAAGACATTACAGGCTAGAACCTATCTGCCATACAGCACATTTAACACCAAAGATGCCCAAGAAAGGCACACAACATCACAAACCTCACCACACACGCGCGCGCGCACACACACACACACACACACACACACACACACACACACACACACACACACACACACCAGCTGTTCTCCTCGTTTGCCAACTGGTACATGTCTGTGCAAACAGCAAGACTTAAAAACTGTTTCTCAGGCCTGTCACACACATGTTGTGTAAAGCTGGACTTGCACATGACAAATAATAAGACTTGAGAGAAAAATGCATTGCAGTTACCTGTAGTTTGAAGCATCAAGACCTTCATTTGCTTTCACCAGTTCAATGAAGGCCTTCCTCAGGTGGCCCATTCTCAGCACCTCTTGGTTGACAAGCAGCCTTTGGCGAATGATCTTCTCACAGAATAACTTATAGCTGACATCAAACGTGGGCTCATTCCTAGCACACATATGAATGAGAAGGAAAGAAATGAATAAGTGTTGTGATTGTGTGCACATACAACAGAATGCAGATTGAATGTTTACTTATATAATGTTAAGTTAGTAGCTCCTTGAAATGTAATATAATAAATAACTTACTGTTCTTTCTCTGGTTTTTCAGGCCTCGTCAAAAACCTGGTGTACTGATTATAACAGCCTTTGTGGTACTGCACCTCCAGAGCCACACAGTCTTTGTCTTTTATATGCAAAAGAATACTTTGGTCATCCTTCAACTCGGCAGCTTTCTGCAATTGGCCTTAACAAAACAAAAAGGAAAACTCAATGAGTTTGTTGACATATCTCACACATAATTGTACCTTTCAGTCACTCAACCACAGTGTGTGTGTGTGTGTTTACCTGCTGTTAATGTTTCAGCCTTTGACAGAGGATCCCTTTGTCGTTTGCCTGCTCGATAGATGAACTTCTCCCTTTTTTGGCAAATTATGCACAGGGCAGGAAGAACAGGGCCAGAGCATGCGATTGGCAGCCCTGACCTGGATCGCAGTTTCTTTGTTGGACTCGTGCCGCTAGAAGTCGATGGAATGGCCTCGTGGTCTTCCGTCGCTTCTTGTCTCTCACGTGCGAGACGTCTTTCCACCTTTGCGATGGATTTTTTGTCCGTAAATCTACGGTAGCATGTGTGATGGAAACCAGCATCCTCGGGAATATTTTCAAACTCTACATCCACACAGTGTTTGAAGTTCTCAGCTACGTCCCTAGACTCACCCTCCAACCCGAGCCACGTTTGTAGGCTTGTCCTGTATGTATTCCATCGTGTAGTGGTGAAATGATGTACCTCCTCGTGCTTGACTGAAGTAATATGCATAAAACAATGTCTGTTTTTTGATTTATTAAGACATTCCGGTGTATTTTCTTCGTCTTCTGTACTGCTCGATGAAGGCATGGTGGACGCCATCTTGCAACTCTGTTGACAAAAAGCAGCTACCTTATTGGTGTAGCATTATCACGTGTCGAAACGTGCCGGCACTCGCGACCAAGATCCTTGTGCGCTCTGAAGAAACTAGTTTGGCATAAAACATAGACGCACCAAAAATTGACTGGAAAGTCAGCGACGAACTTTTTTTTGGTAGCTAAGCACGACTCGTTCTTTTTTATGAGCTAAAGATTGTGTAGATGCGCGACTGTGGAGCGGGATTCGATTTCTAAAGGACTTTTCGTGGTTCACCTTGCGGCCTAAAAGGGCAAAAGACACCTCATTGCTTTTGCAGCAAGCTCTGGAAATTCTGTCTGGCAACTTATCCAGAACTTAAGTCATATGAAATCACACAACATCTGTTGCATTTACTCAATAGGCTGGGCATTCAAGAAAACGTGATGCGTCTCCATATGCCGCAATAGTTTAGACGGCTTCATTTGACAGTAATGTTGAACACACGAAACACAGTGGTACCTCCTGCTCTGTCTGTTGTCACTGTAAATCCGTATTTGATGTATTCCTCATTGTATTTTCTTTTTCCTTTTTGACTTTGTTTCCCTGTATCCTGTGAAGGTGTAGCTTTGTTGGAGGCCTGTCCTTGTCTCTCTATCGTGGCAGTCTGTCCCTCTCCTCACTAATAACCGATCCATTGGTGCTTCTGACCAGCTAACTCGACGATAGAACGAAATAGCTAAGGACAGTAGATAACTTCAATCGTCCACCAAAAGTATTACTTTTTCGACTAAACTTCAAAAGTACACGTAGGCTATGCTTAACTGCAGATGCTTGTCAACTTCACGAGTGACAATGTACGTTAGAAATAATATGCGTATGGCGTGACGTTAGGGACGCAATGCAATAACATTAGCAAAGCACAGGCTACCATAGACTGGATAGGGGCAATGCTACATTCTGTCAGCGTGAATCTCCTTTATATTATTTTAGACATATTTTTCTTATTTTATTGTATTCTGGAAATGTGTTGAAATATCAAAGCGAATTTATATATATATAAAAAACGAGCCAACCTTTGCAATTTTCTCACGCACGTTTATTAGCATGGATGCATCATGTAGTTAGAAATCATGGAGTGCTGCATGCATGTGGCGACGGTAGATTGACCCATAGTCCCCTTTTCTGATTTGCTTGGGCCTAAACACAGAGGCACTCGGGTGCTCACAGAATTCTGTGACGAGGCTCATCAGTGGAGAAACATCATTCCATGACCCCATAAAGAAAATGAAAATCAAAACATTCAGACACACGGGCCAAAGTTCAATCACCAAAATTTGAGGAAAATCTGACCGTAACTTATTTGCAAGGCTAAAGGTTGTGGGCAGTGTTAGAATTCTGGGAATTCAGGTTTTGCAGGGCTCTCAAGTGTCACGCATTGAGCGTGACAGTCACTCACTTCGGTGTTTAGTCACGCACTCCCGCCACACATCGTATATATCACGCTGAAAAAAAACTCTAGGCTATTTAATGTGCCGCAGCGTGCAAACATGACCTGGCCGCGCTGCCCTCACAATGGAGGAATCAAGCACGTCTCCCCGAATCCCCTGGAGTTCTGCCGTGAGGTGCCAGTTATCAGCCAATCAAACAAAAGAAATGGGCTACAGAATAGCCAATCAGAAAAAAGCGTATCTTTTGTATCTGTTGTATCTGGGTAAGATTTAATCCAGCAACCAATAAAAATAAAGCATCCTGGAATTGCGCGCGATTAATCTTCCGAAAGTTTCGTTCACCTGAGGAAACCACTGGAGCTCCGAGCATCAGTCTTGTACAAAGAGTAAGTCGTCTCCTGTTTTAATTTTACAACAAATTCACAATAGTTTGACACAAGCAATGACAACTTGACTGCAGTTAGAAAATATTTCCCAGATAATTAGCATCAGTTTTTAATGAGTGTTTGTGGCCAACTCAGTTTTAGGCTACAACCTGCCTTTTCACTATAGCTTTGACTCCGAACTTCGTTAATAGACTATAATAAATTCGATTAGGCCTATTAAAAATATATATAGCCTATAATTCGAACGAATATTAGGCAGCCCTTAATATTCAATGATGTTATGGGCATTATTTTTTGTAGGCTAAATGTGTTTGCCTGAACATTCTATTCAGATTGTGAAGCTTCTTCACGCCTGGTGAAGTTGTGAATCGCGAGCTCATTAGGCATACTAGCATGTTATAAATATCCTGGCCATGGATGCATTAATCATTGCATCTGTCTTTCATAGATGTCAGGTAAGAAACAAATGAGCATCCTGTCCTTCGCCCAAAGAGGAAAGCCCCCTAAAAAGGCCAGATTAGGCCCAGAGAAGGTCGTAAACACATTAGAGGAGGAGATGGTGGAAGAGGAAGAGACAGTAGCCTACAGGTGGAAGAGGAAGAGAGTGCAGGTGGAAGAGGAAGAGACAGTACAGGTGGAGGAGGAAGAGACAGTGCAGGTGGAGGAGACGGTGCAGGTGGAAGAGGAAGAGATGGTGGAAGAAACAGTGGAGGAGATGGCTAGAACAAAAGGGAGAAAAGTCCCAGGAGCAGCCACCTGACCTCTTTTATTATTGAATGGACCTCTAAATGGCCATTTATTACTGTAGGAAGCACCAGCTCATATTACTGGTGCTCTATCTGCTGCCAAGAGAACTCCTGTGCCCATCAAGGTGTGCAGGATGTGACAAGGCACATAGGCAGTAAGGGGCATCAGGCCAAACAGCAGGCACTGAAGTCAACCAGCACAGTCAAAAACTTTTACTTGCCAGTGACTGCAGAGATGAGTGTGCAAGAGGTCAAGGGACATTTAAATGCATAAGGTTGACTACAACGTTCATGAATACCATTTTTCCTAATTAAATCCAATTCAATGAATATGGCATATATAAGACATTCATCCATGACATGGACAGAATACTGCTCAGGGATGGGGCGGGCCGGGGGCGGTGGGGGGGTATGTCACTCTTGCCTGTCTTCAAAACTTGAGAGCCCTGGGTTTTGTGTGGTAGTGACGACGCATATTAAGTGAGCTATCAAGCAGTAAACCTAGCCTACTGTTAATGTATGTAGGTGTAGACTCTTCTGCACTTTGCCTAATCTACACGTTGTTCTCATCTATGAAACTAATTCATTTTGCTGAATAGAATGGCACCCAGGAAAGAGACAGACAGACCAAGGGAGAGTGAACAAACAGGGAAAAGTAAAGGGGAAGTACAACATGTGGAAGGAGAACAGAATGAAGGGAGCAATGCAGGAGTACAGAGAACTAGAAAAGGGCAGGCAACAGACCTAAGCTCCGTTATCTTGCCAGGGCCTGGAATGTCCCAAAATCCACCCTCCAAAGACGGGTTAAAGGTGAGATAGGAGGACATAAGCATGTAGCAGGAAGAAAGCCAGTTCTATCAGAGCAGGAGGAGGCTAATTTAGCAGAGATTATCGAAAACCAATACGAGGTTTTCCCATGAGGAAGCCAGAAATCCAGAAGCTTGCATTTCAGTTTGCACAGGCAAATGGACTAACAGGCTTCTCTGAGGGCAAAGGTCAGGCAGGCCACTATTGGTTCAAGGCCTTCATGAAGAGGCATTGGCGTCTTGGCCTGAGGAAGCCAGAGGCCCTCTCTGCAGCTCGGGCTGCTTGTTTCAACCCGGTAGTTGTCGGCCAATGGTTTAAGACCTATGAGGATATCATCACTGACCTTGGCATTCAAGATGTTCCTTCTCATCTGTGGAACTGTGATGAGACTGGTTTACAGGATCATTTTGTGTCCTCGAGGGTGGTGTCGCCAGTAGGCTCGCCCTGCTTTGAGGTCACTGCGAATGAGCGAGGGGAGACCACCACCCTACTAGCAAGTCTCAACGCAGCTGGAGAATACGGTCCACCTATGCTGATCTTCAAAGCAAAGCGTTTGCGCTCTGAGTGGTGCTACGGGGCTCCCACCAACACTCTGGTCAAAGCAACTGAGACTGGGTGGAGAAACACAGAGGTGTTTCTCGACTGGGGGAAGCAATTTATGCCGTGGCGGACCACCAGGGAGCCGCCGATCCCCGGTCGAAAACCCATGATCTAAGCCTATCATTTCTCAGAGTTAAGATAACCACGTCATAATAACGAGCCAACCCTATCAATTTTCTTGGGTGCTCACAGAATTCTGTGACAAGAGGCTCATCAGTGGAGAAACATCATTCCATGACTCCATAAAGAAAATTAAAATCAAGCAGTGTTAGAAAAGTCAACATCGAGATACTAGCTGACAAAGTTTTTGAAGAAATGGCGCCCAAGAAGGCACGGAAGCGCAAGGCCCTGCAGGTGGCAACAGGTGGGCCATCGGCAGAGGTGCCAATTTAACCCCATCCAGCCCTGCTGCCCCATCAAGCCCTGCTGCCCCATCAAGCCCTGCTGCCCCACCCAGCCCTACTGCCCCAGCCCATCAGGCATTTCAGTGTGCATTGCCTGCTGAGGACATGCTCGGGGCATCGAAGTGTGAGATACCCAATAACGGTGGAGGAGATCAGGAGGAGGACTGCTCCTCCTGAGAGCATGTCGGTTAACACCCTCACTGCGCTCCTGAGAACCGATACGAATTTTAAGGCAGCAGCTGCAGGAGGTGGGGGTGACTCCGGCCCCAGTGACCAGAGTCACCTCACCTTGCTCGAAATTGTCAGAGGGAGAAACCAAGGACCTGTGCTCCTCTGTTGGTGCCCTGGCTGCCAGGAGCATTGAATTCAAAGCAGTGAGCATGCTGCCTACCTCAGACCCCACTGTGGTCACAGGGAGAGCTGTTGAATTTAAACAACAGCTCCAGAACCTTGCCAACCAAGTAAGGAGTAATGAGCAATTCAGCCTCCTCACTCACACCTTGTGGCCAGGAATGGTAGAGGTGGTGGTGGATGTGTTACAGAAGTGCGTTGACACACACATTTGAAATGTTAACAATTAACTTTTTTTTTTCCTGTTCTGTTTGTTGTGCTAATACAATAACTTGATGTTCTTTAAAAAAAAAAGAGTCAACATCGAGGACATGCTCTGTTACAGTTTGGGTCCTTTTCCACAGTCCCTAGCCAGCTTTGACGGTTCTCTGGTGAAGACAAACAAGGCAAAGCTGATGCACATCTTGGAAGATGAGATCAGCCCAACTACAGAAGTGAGTGTCATTCCTGATGGTTCTGTGTGGATTTGGGATGCTATGGCTCTGGTGCAGCAGCTGAAGCCTCAACCTACTTTTGGGCTATTCGCTGAACATGTGCTAAGGACATTAGTCCAATCAGCCAAGGCAACAAAGTCTACAGAGGTTCATTTTGTATGCGACAGGTACAGCAACCTAAGCGTTAAAAATGCTGAGAGAGGCAGACAGTCAGAACAGGGATATCAAAAAATAAGGATTTACAGACATGAACAAAAACACCAAAACAACGGCAGAATTATCTGGCATGTGGGGAAAACAAGGAACATAAAAAAAATGACCTTTTTGAACACTAGACCACGTCTGCAAAGACTGTAATTGGCTATGTGACAGTCGTCATGGAGTTGCCTAGTAACGGGGACGATGGCGAGTTTAACGGCGCTCTGTCTGGCGCTCTGTCTGGCAGTTTTTGGGATGATTTTCCACCATATTCACAATTTAATATACATTTTAGTTCTTCTTTTGTATTTAATAGTGTAGTTAAGTTGAATCGCTGTACCATTGTTTGCAGTACCTTTTCTCTGTCTAAAAACATTATAAGGCTTTTCGTTAATTCGGCTACCTATCATCATACTGGAATTTTGATTTGTTTGTACTCGATTTTTCGAACGAGGAGGGGACGCTGGCGTTGTTCAAAAACATTATGATGCTTGTGATGCCCCAGCCGGTGAGCAGTGCCCCACATGGCTAAGAACAGCCAGACAAAGGCAACCAAGAGGCGTAGTGTTGGATGGGCGGTCCTACCCCAGAAGAGTCTCATAGGGAAGTCCTCCCTACCCAGGTGTCTATGGTTGTCCCTCACAGGTGTGCTGAGTTAATCAGACAATCAGGAGTCTTTTTAACCTCAACCAGAAGGAACTGAAGCCAGACGGGCTTGAGCTACCGAGGAGTGGGAACAAGACGCCTGTTAAACCGGTCTCAGGGTAAGAGGCCTGCGGCCACCCTATTGTTTTACGAATAGGAATAATTCCTGTCTCTCTCTCGCCTCAGGAAGAGCCAGACGGAGCCCCCTGACGCCGACTGCCAATCCGGTGAAGTTTTGAGTTGCCTTTTTGCACCCCCTCCCTTCTCCCCCATGTATTCTAAATAAAAAACTTCTAAGTTGTTTTCACCACAACTCCTGTTTCGGTCTGCTCAATCCCAATTTTTGTTCTACCTCGTAAGGCCAGGCTCCCACAGGCTTTTCGTTAGTCCGGCTACCTAACAACATACCGGAGACTTGTTAATACTTGATTTCTCCTTCTGATGGGTCTACCTGCTGATACCAGCTGGGCCAGTTTACTCCACCACCAGCCGTCTGCGACGTCAACGACACCTTCGATTAATGTAACGTTGGAGGCTTTGCTGCTGTTGAATCTGACCCATCACATCTGTTAATCTGTGTTCTGTCTCTACTGCTGGTTTTTCACCCGTGGCTACCGAGGGACATCCTCCGGATAGCCTCCCTGCTGTCCCATTCGTGCTGGTTAATGATGCTAGGTTGCCGGGTGTAAACGGTGCAGGGCTGGTTTCTCCTCTGGCTGGCATGGCGCTGGGATACTCCACCTCGGAGCTCCTGAAACTCAACCAACCCACCATTCCTGGATGCATTGACAATCAAAAACCTTGGACTTCTACGTCGCCCTCGCTATATCCACAGAGGCTGACGTTGAAAGTTTTTTATTTAGAAAATTCCAGACCCCATGCTGCCCCTTTAAACATACCGATGATCTTAAATAGCTGGTGGCATGGTCAAACACATCGTAGAGATCACAGACCATCTGGTACCTGTCTCAGTATTCTTACACCTGTCAATGTTCAGCCAGAGCCAGTATCCTTTCCTGTCATAGAATCCCTACAGCTGAAATTTGCTCTTTTTAATGTCAGATCATTATCTAACAAATGCTTTTTGGTTAATGATCTGATAAGGATACAGGAAGTTGCATTGTATGTTCTTAGTTGAAACTTGGATAACGAGCAGTAATGACGTAGCAACACTGATAGAGGCTTGTCCCCCAAACTATAGTTTGTATCAGTCAGTCAGAGAAAACAGGAAGGGAGGAGGGACTGCAGCCATTTTCTCTGCACACTATGTGTGCAGACACATTGACCTGGATGAATTTACATAATTTGAATGCCTTGCTCTTAAGCTCAAAGCAGAATTATCAGTGATCATTACAATATATCGACCACCAAAATATTCATCACTATTTCTACAGGAATTCTCAAAGCTGATCTCACTTGGTATCACTAGATATGATAGATTTATCCTAAATGGAGACCTGAATATTGATGTTAAAAAGAAGAATGACTCCAAAGCTATGGAGCTCATGAATCTACTGGACAGATTTGAACTTACCCAACATGTAAATGAAGCCACACATCAACATAGTAACACTCTAGACCAGTGGTTCCCAAACTTTTTACAGTCCCATACCCCTTCAGACATTTAATCTCCAGCTGCGTACCCCCCCCCCCCCCCCCCCCCCCCCCCCCGTTTCCTCTTCACCTATTACTTTAATTCCGTTTTAATCTGTTTCGGCTCATTTTTTTCACCCAGAGGTAGATTGATGGCTTAAAATGAGTGAATAATATGTGCCACAAGTGACCCAAACCTTCTAAGGTTGTTGTTTGCCAGCCATCAACAGAACAGAAGACTAAAAAAACATTATTTGCAGGCGATTGGGAAGATGAGCGAATTCATTTGACAGGCTACGGAGGTCTGTGTTGAATAGGGGGCGTGGCCGGAGCGGAGTTCAGCACAGACGTGACATTTTCTCAGTGGTTTTGTTTTCTAATTAATGCTTGTTCATCGTTGCGATCGTTGTTGTGTTTATAAGAAAGAAATACAGCCTTGCAGGACAAAATACAGAGGAATTTGGGCGATTTTGATGCACAAAATGATGTTTCCGTCTGAAAGTTGCAATTCTGTTTCAAACGGTACATTCTGCGAATTCCGTCCGTTTTCTGTTATCGCGGAAATTTTCTCCCCGCGTACCCCCTGAACCACTTCGCGTACACCAGTTTGGGAACCGATGCTCTAGACCAGTCGTTCTCAAAGTGTGGTCCGCCAGTGCCCCCTAGTGGTCTGCGACGGCCACAAGTAAATGATTGCAACATTTCTAACATACAACTCAGAACGAAGAGAACACAGTCAGTAGTAGCCTAATCTATTAACAAGGTCATGGATCGGTTTAAGGAGGAAGGGGAAATCTCACCCCAAGGCCTGTAAACTATCCAGGGGGCGTTCAGGGGTTACAAGGCGTCCAAGTAATAACACAGAGGCAGAGTGTTTTAAAATGTTCATGACGCCCTCCACAATGAATATGATCATGACTGAGACGAATAGCCATCCCTGGTCACTGAGGGGAAAATTCAACAATGCTGGGAAGCTAGCAAAGTGGGTTGACACAACTGTGGCAGAGTTGTATGTGTTTTTGGCTGTTTTTTTTCCACAATGAGTCTCATCAAAAAAGATTACATTAGAGATTATTGGACCACAAAACCCCTGCTATCTATGCCTTTGTATGGAACTGTCTTTTCCCAGGACCGCTTCCTACTGCTACTGAGATGTCTGCATTTCTCCAACACGACCTCAACTGCCCCCCCCCCTGAAAAATTAGATCCGTTTTGACCCCAATAATCAAGCTTTCAATCAGATTTTTTTTACCCCCACCAAGATCTATTTATTGACGAGTCCATGCTGAAGTGGAAAGGAAGGGTGTCCTTCAAACAGTTTATCCCCTTGAAACGGCATAGTTTTGGCATCAAGCTCTGTCTTATGTGATGTCCTGACATGATATGTCCAGGACATAATTGTGTACACAGGAAATTCAACTGACATTACAATGGTCAGGGGCCTGGGGATGTCACGGTCAGTCGTGACCACAGTCTTTCCTTGGCAAGAGTCATGTTTTGAACGTGGACAATTGGTATAGCAGTACTACCCTTTTTTCTCATCTACTAAGACACAAAACTGGTGCATGTGGTACTGTTAGATCAAACAGAAAAGGGATGCCAAAGCTCAGGGAAAAGATGTCCAAAGGTGACCAGGAGCATTTTAACAATGGACAAATGTTGGCCTGACAAGCGTGACGTTCACATTCTGTCCACAGTGCATTATGGGAACATGGTGCGGAATGGCAAAGTGGACTATGCCACAGGGAGAAATGTCACCAAACCCTGCTGTGTGTTGGAATATAACAGCAAAATGGGTTCTGTAGACAACTTAGAAGGCACAACATGAAGCTCTGTGGGCTTTTTTCAGCTGCTACCTACTGGTGCCTGACTCAGGTCAGAGGTCGAGGCGGACAGCAAGAGAACGAAGCAGAGGAATGAGAAGGCAAACCCAAGCAAGAGAAAAGAGGCGGCCGACCGGAAGAGAAGGTAGTAAAGAGGGTTGAAGCACCTTGAGCTGTCTGTCCTGGAGGCGCAGAGAGCTGAGTTGGTGATAGAGAATAAGTCACTGGTTGAAAGAGGTGGAAAAGCAGGGATGGCTATCCACCATGCTAATGTAGCCTGTGAGGAAATGGCTAATGCTAGCACAGATTCTAGTCCAGCATAAGTGTTCAAACTCAAAATGTGATAACGCATTTAGAATAAAATTTTACTGAAGCATCAGAGACATTACATTCCTATTAGTATTCCCCCCCCCCCCCCCCCCCCCCCCCCCACATATGTGAACATGAGAAGTGCAATGTCCCCATGTACCCCGTTTAAGGGTGCTAATGCTATTTTGATTAGATTTGCAACAAGCTCAAAATCTTGCGGCTAGGGGCGTTAGGCCCAATTATTACTTTTGGGCAAACTGGTGCCTGAGCCTAGTGCTGGATTAACCATTAGGCAGACAAGGGCTGTGTCGAAAAGTCTTAAAAATAAGATAGCTGTCTTAATCCTTAGTGTCTCGTCAAGACAGGTGCGAGATATTTTTTACGGGTGAAGATATCTAAAAAGAACGTTGTTTTCCAGCTGTCTTTTAAGATAGCATGTACAGTAACGTGTGGGGTAATCACGCTGTGTGTACTTTTTGCTTGCACTGGCACGCTCTGTGACTGTAGTCAATTGCATCCTGCGCCTGTGTTCGCTGTTTATCTAAGTCAAATTAAGTGAAGTCAAACTTTAGTTAAATTAAATACGGGTTCGAATCCGGCCCGATGTCATTTCTCCTGTCCACTCCCCAGCTCTTCTCCCTCTCATTTCCTGTCCCACTCTTCACTGCACTATCGATTAAAGGCACAAAAAGCCCAAAAATAAATCTTAAAAAAAAAAAAAGTTAAATTAAGTTAGATTACATTGAGTTAGCATAAATTAAACCTAAGCTAATTTAAGTTAAGTAAGGTAAAAAATACAATGACGAGCAATTTAACAACTGTCCTTCAGCTACTGCAGGACTGGATGGAAGGGGACAGACATCGGAGCAGAGCCTACCGCAGAAGGTGACAGAGGTTGGCAGCGTACTCCTTTGAGGTAAGTTTTTACACATCATTTTACAATATAATCCGTGATTTTCGTAAAATGTCAATTTAGCTGGCAGGTAATCACTTCTGATAGCTACATACATTTCGTGATTTTCGTAAAATGTGAATTATCACCGTATGTGACATCATTCTGCTATTGGCGATAGTATGTAGTTACCGTCGACGTTCCTGAGGTCAATACAGTGCAGTGTCTAGCTGGCAAGTACCGTAATTTCCGGACTATTGAGCACACCTGAATATAAGCCGTACCCACTGAATTTTTTAAAAATAATTATTTTTAACATAAAAAAGCCACACATGTCTAAGGTGCCTACCGGTACATTGAAACAAATGAACTTTACACAGGCTAAAAGTAATACAATAGTGATGCATATTATTAGTTTTGCCAGTTACGATAAGTACACTGTTGCTTTAAGAGAGCACAGTTGCAAGAGTCAATCAGAAGCTAGAACGTTAGATTGAAGACAGCGAGATAGAAGAAAGACGCTAGTTTGAAACCAGTGAGCTAAATAACTTGAAAAGACTGTATTTGTATTGTTGTAAACTTTTATTTTATTTTCTTAAGTGTTTTGAGTTGTGTTCTGTCTACGCCGGTAGACTGTGGTTATTTTGACATTAGTTAAGTTATTGAGAGATACTGAGAAATCGCGTGGAGCTAAGCATCCATGCTAGCATCCTAGCTCCACAAAGCCACCGTATACAGTCACAGGTATCATAATCCATAAATTAGCCGCGTCATTGTTTGAGCCGCGAGGTTCAAAGAGTGGGAAAAAAGTAGTGGCTTATAGTCCAGAAATTACGGTAGTCGCTTACGATAGCTACCGCTAATAACTATCTGTGATTTTCGTAAAATGTCAAGATTTAAGTCTTCTTTAGGAATTATATTTAATGAGATAGTTACAATCATTTACATATTATGGCACATTTACAGTAGGGCTGAACCATTAATTGCATTTGCGATTTAATAGCGATATGATAGAACGCGATTTTCTAACCGCAACGTTCGCGATTAAAAAAGTGATCTAAAGAAAAGAAAAATTATATATATATATATATATATATTTTTAAGATGGTAAATTTTGCACAGTGTTTAAAAAGTGCATGCCTTGTGTTTCTTCTTACAACGACTTTGTTTAAATTACTTAAATGCACAGTGGCAAAGCCACCGATTTGTTGTTCTTGATTCTATAATGAGCAGTTAAATAAAAAATGTAATCGTGGGAAATAATATTTTACACTAAATGTATCTAATATTATGTTGATCATATTGAAATCATTCATTACGATTTGTTGGGAAAAAAATGAGGATAAAATAAAAAAAATCGCATATTAAATTGCAATCGCAATATTGGGGGGGAATCCCAATTAGATTATTTCCCCAAATCGTTCAGCCCTAATTTACAGTACTGTTCACTGCCCATGTCAAATGGATGGATGAATTAATGAATGAATGAATGAATGAATGAATGAATAACATCTTTGATGAACAACTGTTTCAACATCATTTACACGTCATCTATTTCAGAGTGGCGCACAGTATGCCAGCCTGAACAGGGCAGTGCCCCTTCTCCGGCATTATATTGCTGGGGAAGACACTCGCCCTGACTCGTATCTGACGGTTTTGCCCGACTGTCCACGATGCCAGGGTCCTGAGGCACAGCCCCCTGTACCAGTCTGCCGCGTACCCACCCCCTGGTATCTATTTGTTGGGTGATGGAGGGTATCCCTGTCTGGAGAGGCCCATTTCCCTTGTCACTCCATACAAGAATCCTCTCAGGGGAATGGCACAACAGAGGTTAAAATATGTGATTTCAATTGCAATCCAACACTTACTTGTAGGTGTGCAAAAACATTTGGCCTCATTCTCGAACGCAGTTAAGAACAAGTTAGGAAGACATTTCTTCTGAACTCCACTTACAAGGAAAATATTGACATTATCAATGTGTTTTTTATCTCCTTTTAGTGCCCCAACACAACAGCTGAGTGGTTACAGATTGCAGATGGATTCCAGAAGAACTGGCAGTTTCCCCACTGTCTGCGTGCTTTGGATAGGAAGCATGTTGACATCAGACCTCCACCAAACAGTGGCTCTCTCTATTACAATTATAAACATTTCAATTCTATGGTCCTCATGGCCCTTGTAGACAGTGACTACAAATTCCTATATATTGACATAGGATGCAATGGCAGGGTGTCTGATGGACAGTGGGTGTACTCTCCAACAGTCACGGGAACAGCAAACAGCCAAACATCCCCCCACCGTCTCTCCCCTGCCAGGATCCGAAAAAATGGTGCCGTACCAAGTAGAAGCTGATGAAGCGTTACCGCTTAAGCCCTACATAAGGAAACCCCATTCAAGCCAAGGCCATTCCGAGGAACAGAGACTGTTCAATTGTAGGCTGTCAAGAGTGAGAAGAGTAATCGAGAATGCCTTTGGCATATTAACAAAAAGATGGCATGTGTTGTTCACCACAATAAATCAACAACCACAGGTTGATGAGAGTATTGTTCTGGCCCTCCGGGAGGAACATAGTAGTGTATATGAGGTACCTGATACCACCCCTGACTGCTGGAGAGAGGATCCTTCATTATGGCAGGCTGCTCTGCCTGGGTCTACAAATCCCACTCATCAGGCTAAAATGATCAGGGAATTCCTAACAGAATATCTAAATTCTGATAACGTAAATGTGTAATGGTCTTCATGTCCCGCGAATACAAAGTTCTAATATTTTCCTGCTTTCTAGTCAGACCGTCAGGCGCTGTGTGAGAGGAGACAACGACTTTGGACTTCAACTTCGACTTAACACATACGACCCCCTGTACAGGTAAATGCCATCTTATTACTTATTACCATCTTATTACTATTTTATTTGAGTACTTTTGTAACATAGGCAAAGTGTATTGGGGCTAGCCTACTGTCATTACCGTATGGATGGCACTTGGTACGGTTGATTCACGGGGACGTTCTTTTCTCCTTTTTTCCAAATATCTCCGTTTCTTGTTACATGGGCAAAGTGTATTGTAGCTAGCCTAGCTACTGTCATTAGCGACTGTGCGCCCGAAACCAATGAATGGCATTAGCTACGGTTGATAGGTAACTCGCAAGTCTGATTTGATTAGTCATTTTTCGCTTCTTTTAATTTTGTTACCTGAGGTGAATAGCCATGACACGACTAGCTAGCCAACCGTTAGGCTGTTGTGATCTGCGCGTAAAAGGTACCTGAGGTAAATAGCCATAATATGCCCGACACTTATGGATGACATGTTGTTACTTGGTTCACTAAAATGACTTTTCTTCTTTTCATAGGTGTGCCATTTCATAGACGAGCCAAGGAACCAGCCCATATAAGAAGTTAAGGTACTACATCCTTGCATTTAAAACATTCTTGTATTTAATATTAGTATTAATCTTTACTATCATTATGACTTTGTTTTCCAAGTTTTGTAGTATTTTTTTATTTCCTGAGCAATGGCACACACCAGCCTGACGTAGATGAACAAGGTTGGGAAGGTAGGGCTGTCATTTCTAAAGCAGCAAAAGAATATATAATTAAAAACAACCGGCTTCATTATATGAATAGAGGTTGTGCACGTCTAGTGTGATGAGTGCAGAGGAGAGAGATGCAGTGCTTAAAGAATGCAATGACAATCCTACAACAGGTGGTCATTACGGCGAACACGCCACTGCTAAATTGTGGATGCCTACTTTTGGGATGATATTAGAAGTGACACCAAGAAATGGGTTGCAGGATGTCCTCAGTGTCAGCGATGCGATAGGATTAGAACAGTGGCCCCCGTGTTGAGACCAATTGTAGTGTCCCAGCCGTGGACTGTTTTAGGTGTAGATTTAATAGCACTACTCCCGCATTGGGGATGAAGTACGCTATTACAATAACAGACCTGTTCACAAAGGGGGTTATAGCCAAGCCCCTTTGTTGCAAGAGTGGTCCCGAGGTGTCAGATATTATAGCTCACGTGCTCTTAGAACATGGGCTTGTTGAGAAGATCATTACAGATCGAGGTCGCGAGTTTGTGAATGATTTCAACAAAGGTATATTTGAGACGATCTGAATTAGACATGCCATTGCATCTGCATATCATCCACAGACAAATGGGCAGGATGAGCGGACTTATCACACGGTTAAAAATAGACTATCGAAATACTGTAATGCAAATCAGGATGACTGGGACATCTACCTTATGAGTATAGTCTCAGCTATCAATATGACGTATCAGAGATCGTCAAAGTTTACACCCTATTATGCGATGTATTGTCGTGACCCAATTCTTCCCGTGGCCCTCAATATGACGGAACCCCTATCCGAAGACTTTGTAGTTGGGAATGTCGAGGATACCATGGAACAGCATGTCACTGCTCTAGCAGCTGTCAACTTAGCAATTTTAAAGAATATTACCGCGGCCAAGCAGAAGAAGGAGTTTGAAAGTAGAAAGAACATACAGTCTTTCCACATACAGGAGGGCGAGGAAGTTCTAAAAGCCGACATGCGTAGAATTGGTTGGAAAGGATTACATACTTAGTGGGCAGGACCATATAGGGTACTCGCCAATTCGGAGAATGGGGTAGCAACACTGGCGGATAGCTCTGGCGTTCCCCTAAAGCAGGGCACCAGTGTGGCACAGCTTAAGCCATTTCATAGGAGAGAGGTTAGCGAGACGATGGGTGGTACTTCAGAAGAAGACACCCTTGTTGTAGCTGGGGCGGCATGGAGAGAGGTTAGCGAGACGATGGGTGGTACTTCAAAAGAAGACACCCTTGTTGTAGCTGGGGCGGCATGGCATGCACTGTAGGTCTTCATCATGACTACACTGCAGAGCCAATTAATGATGTCCCAAGTATATGTAAATGACATCAATTATGCTAGACAATGGGTCTGCCGGGAGAAAGTTAGATTAAAGGGAAATGTCTCCGAACCCAGTTTTTTTTAACATGGAGGAAGAGGACCGTCACAATGCAATTAAAGCAGTTCAGAAAGAGGATGATAGTAGTGCCAATGATCCCTTCCTTTTCATGTTTGAATATAAGGCGGACCATGACATATTTTTAGAAAAGTGTACATATGCACATGACCTTGTAGTTGCGTGTGGCCATGATGAGGAGCATAGTGGAGCAGGGGATCCCAAGTGATTTGTAGGTTAATGTCTTTGAGTTGTAAGTCATCGTTATAGGCCCTCCTCTGTTACTCAGGTTGTAGGTCGTCGTTTTAGGATGTCTGAGTGATCTGCTGCTCAGGTTGTAGGTCGTCTGTGCCCACTGCTGCTCAGGTTGTAGGTTGTCTGTGCCCTCTGCTGCTCAGGTTATAGGTTGTCTGCTCTCTTCTCCAGGCTGTAGATTGCAGGCAGTGTGTGTCGCACTGTGAAGGAGTGCTATTACAGGTCCCGGGTGTGAGAGTGAGAGTGTGGTCTGTGTGTAGGTCGTCTGTGTCTGTGCTCTCTTTTTCAGGTTGTTGGTTGCAAACATTGGAATTATAATATAAATGCATGTACCCCCACAGAGTAGTGTGCATAGGGTAAGTACAGTATGTCTTTTCCATATACGAGCATGTTTATGTTATGTTGCATGATTTTTTTTTTTTTTTCTGTTGCATTGCATGTTCTATGTATGTCCCTGTGAAGTTTGTAGGTCTTTGTCACATATTTGTTTGTTGTGGAAGCATGCTTTGTTTGTGTAGGTCGTCTGTGTCTGTGCTCTCTTTTTCAGGTTGTTGGTTGCAAACATTGGAATTATAATATAAATGCATGTACCCCCACAGAGTAGTGTGCATAGGGTAAGTACAGTATGTCTTTTCCATATACGAGCATGTTTATGTTATGTTGCATGATTTTTTTTTTTTTTCTGTTGCATTGCATGTTCTATGTATGTCCCTGTGAAGTTTGTAGGTCTTTGTCACATATTTGTTTGTTGTGGAAGCATGCTTTGTTTGTGTAGGTCGTCTGTGTCTGTGCTCTCTTTTTCAGGTTGTTGGTTGCAAACATTGGAATTATAATATAAATGCATGTACCCCCACAGAGTAGTGTGCATAGGGTAAGTACAGTATGTCTTTTCCATATACGAGCATGTTTATGTTATGTTGCATGATTTTTTTTTTTTTTTCTGTTGCATTGCATGTTCTATGTATGTCCCTGTGAAGTTTGTAGGTCTTTGTCACATATTTGTTTGTTGTGGAAGCATGCTTTGTTTGTGTAGGTCGTCTGTGTCTGTGCTCTCTTTTTCAGGTTGTTGGTTGCAAACATTGGAATTATAATATAAATGCATGTACCCCCACAGAGTAGTGTGCATAGGGTAAGTACAGTACACCGCGTTCCACATTATTGCAAAATGGGGAAGAAAAAGGATATCTCTGCTGCTGAAAAGCGGCAAATAGTGCAATACCTTGGTCAAGATATCACAACATTGGATATTTCCAAAAGAATTGCGCGTGATCATCGGACGGTGAAGACATTTGTCACCGATTCACAGCACAAGCGGGTTCGTTCAGACAAAGGCAAAATAAGGAAGATTTCTGCCAAACAAATGCGTAGGGTTAAGAGAGCAGCTGTCACGGGGGTACGTGGGTGTAAAGAGCAGGTTGCGGTAGGAACTGTATGTGAGGGAAGCATAGGCGAGGGAAGCAATGGGGTGCTGCACTACACCAGCAATTTGTCTACCAATCCTGCATTAATTATCCTGTAATCAGTCAATTCAAGGCAGCTGGTTTATTTAGCGATAGCGAGTAGGAGCCTCAAAAAGGGGGAGAGAGGAGAGAGTGTGGGAAGTTCCCCCGCCCTGGCTTTGCTGTTATTTGTTACAGGATTTCGGCGGAGTGCCGCGAGTTGCAGAGGAGAGTTTGGAAGCAGAGGGCCGAGGAACACCGTCTTTGGGGAAAGCGAGAGTGGAGACGTGACGTCTCGTGGGGATCCCTCGTTAATCAGCTGACGGAAGGCCGACTCAGGACAACATAAACCAGCCGCGACTACAGTGGAGCCGTAACCAGTGTGGACATACACCTCCTTCTGCGCAGCTGCCAGGGAGGAGAGAAGTGTGGAGCTTTCCTCCCTCAACGAGCTAAGTGGCCCTTCCTTGCCCTGTTAGTTTAGATTAAGCAAGACTGTGCATATTCTACAAGTGGTGAGCAGTGTATAGCGCCGCTAGCGTAGAAGGGCAGTAGCCTGCTAATGACTGTATGTTGGTTGTCTTGGTTATTGAGCCTCCATATTCACGGTAGGCCTATAGACAATCTACAAGTGGCTGCCTACCTGACGGTGTGTGTGTGTGCGTGCGTGCGTGTGTATGTGTACTTCCTAGTGAAGCCCAGCTGCGACAGTGAGGGACCGGCACGCCTGCCAGCCATACGTAGGAGGAGAGTGGACTGCTTAAGCCAATGAATTGGACTCTTTTACTCGTTTCACCTTTTCTACATATTTATTAGCTAATGTATTAAATAAAGATTATTGTTTTTCTACTTCTGCATCCGTGTCTGTATCTTGGGAAGGGGTGCTTCACAGCCAAAGGATATTGATAAACTAACTGAATAATACAGTGTACCGCATAAAGATAAGAACTAAAACGGAACCTGTGACACAGCCACTAAAATGCCATTGAATAGCAGCAAACAGGTGTTTGAAGCCGCTGGTGCCTCTGGAGTCTCGCAAACTTCAAGATGTAGGATGCTCAAGAGGTTGGCAAGTGTCCTTAAACCTGTTATTCGGCCACCCCTAAACCAAGCTCACAAGCAAAAAAGGTTGCAGTGGGCTCAGGACTACATGAAGACTAACTTTCAAACAGTTTTGTTTACGGATGAGTGCCGTGCAACCCTTGATGGTCCTGATGGATGGAGTAGTGGATGGTTGGTGAATGGCCACCATGTCCCAACAAGGCTGAGACGTCAACAAGGAGGTGGCGGAGTCCTGTTTTGGGCCGGAATCATGGGGAGAGAGCTGGTAGGCCCCTTCAGGATCCCTGAAGGTGTGAAAATGACCTCGGCAAAGTATGTAGAGTTTCTGACTGACCACTTTCTTCTGTGGTACAAAAAGAAGAACCGTGCCTTCCGTAGTAAAATCATATTCATGCATGACAATGCACCATGTCATGCTGCAAAGAATACCTCTGGGGCATTGGCTGCTATGGGCATAAAAGGAGAGAAACTCATGGTGTGGCCCCCATCTTCCCCTGACCTTAACCCTATTGAGAACCTTTGGAGCATCATCAAGCAAAAGATCTATGTGGGTGGAAGGCAGTTCACATCCAAGCAGGTGCTCTGGGAGGCTATCATGGCATCCTGCAAAGACATTAAAGCAGAAACTATCAAAGAACTCACAAGTTCAATGGATGCAAGAATTGTGAAGTTGATATCAAAGAAGGGGTCCTATGTTAACATGTAACTTGACCTGTTAAGATGTTTTTGATTCAAACTTTTTTTGATTTCAGTAAATATGACCTCCTAATGCTGCAAATTCAACAAATGACAATTTTTTGTTCTTTACAACCTATAAAATATCTTGAAACTCTGAAATTCTGCATAATAATTTGGAACACTGCATTTTGAGTTTTTTATTTTTGAAAAAAATACTGTTATCATTAGGAGGTTTGTTCAATAGAATTTGAATTATACTCTAACAGTTGATGACTTGAAAATGATACTGACTGACTGTGCATTACTATTTAGGAAAATCTGAGCAAAGTGTAATTTGCATAATAATGTGGAACGCGGTGTATGTCTTTTCCATATACGAGCATGTTTATGTTATGTTGCATGATTTTTTTTTTTTTTTCTGTTGCACTGCATGTTCTATGTATGTCCCTGTGAAGTTTGTAGGTCTTTGTCACATATTTGTTTGTTGTGGAAGCATGCTTTGTTTTTTTTTTATTAACCTTGTCTACTGTCTTGTCCTGTCTCACTAACACCCCACTCATGACCTGTACCTTGACGTGGTGAGTGGGCTTTAAACTAAACAGGTTGCTTTGAATGGTGTTAGTTAGCCGGTTTTAAAAACAAATGTATGCTTTGCAGTTTGATTTGTATATTTCCGCGGGTCTACAGAATCTAACAGATCAATGAATTTTGACTGACCTCAGCATACAGAGATCTTCAACCTATCACCCGACACTAAATGTCTTACATTGAAATAAAAGATAGAACAACCTGTACACTGTCATAGTTCTGCAATGTTTATATGTGTGTTTTTTTTTTTATGTAATGTCAGCCAAGTTGCATTGAAACAGAGGTGGTGACATATCAGAGACAGTGAATTTACACTCAAGGAAATTCAAGGAAAGTGAATTTAAATAAATTGATATTGGTGATATTGATGGCATACGTGTTGTAAAGTAAAGTGTAAAGTGTTTCGACATTCAGAGATAATTGTTGGCCAAGCATTATATTCATACTCACGTAAAAACACGTTTGTTGCATTTTCTTAATCTACCCACCGATGTATTTATTGAGTGAATTATCAGCTACCGCTTTATTTAAAAAATCAGGTTTGGTAAAAAGGTAAGCACTAATATAGCAGATTTGCTTGTGAAGTCATGAAAATGTGATAGCTGTTGCGGCTGTCACTCATGCTCTGATTCATTACTTATCTGCCTGGTAGCTGAGTTCATGCCTGTGCCACGCAAGAGTGACTGATGGGTTCCTCCACAAGTGGGATTTCCCAAAATGTTTAGGTTCCATCGACGGGAAGCACGTAGTGATTCAGGCCCCCTCCAACTCCGGCTCACTGCATTTCAACTACAAGCACACATTTTCTATTGTGTTGATTGCAGTTGTTGATGCACACAATTTGTTTCCGGATGGTGGAGGTGGGTGGCTATGGGCGGAACAGCAACGGGGTTCAACTCCCCTTTTGGTCAAGCCCTGAGGGATGGCACTTTGGACCTGCCAGAAGACCGTGTCATCACCGGAGCGGAACACAGGGGGCCACTGCCACATGTCTTTGTGGGGGATGAGGCCTTCCCACTGCGCCTCAACATGATGCGACCCTTCCCTGGTACAAACCTCGCCACAGACAGGCGGGCTTTCAATTACCGGCTCAGCCGTGCCAGGATGGTGGTGGAGTGCACCTTCAGGATCCTCTCCAGTCAGTGGAGGATTTACAGGCGGGTCATTGCTGTCAGCGCAGCAAAGGCTGAGGCTTGTGTGAAGGCCACCATCATCCTCCACAACTACATCCGGCTGACGAGACCGAGGGGGACCACTGACACGTCTGAGCTGAATGAGCGTGAGGAGGGATCAGTGGGTCTCCAAGATGCACCGCGTGTTGGCATCAACAACGCCGCCAGAGCTGCTATTCGTGTGAGAGAGACATTCTCTGCACATTTCAGTGCAGAGGGTGCTCTATCCGGGCAACCATAACCTGTCAAACAAGGGCTCTTTTAAGAGCCACTGAAGGAATATTTTTAATAGCTCGGATTCCGTTACGCGTACTGGTGTTATTGTTATGCCGCGGTGTATTATGGGAGAACTACACAGCGACTGTTAGCCTAAGCTATAATGATATGAGCTGTGTATATTCCACTGTTGTGTGTGTGGTCTATGTATAAACCTTCCTGTTCTGTATTAATGTGGTTTATACATATAACTGAAGTGCCAACCGTGTTCATGTGGTGCAGATGTCGTGGTTATAATCTTCTATATTTACTGTTAATCTTTGTACAAGTATGACTTGAGTGTTCGAGAACAGTAAAGAGTTCAGAACCATTTATCGTCTCGACCTCATTCTTTATTCGTCACATTGTTGTCAGAAGTGGGATAAATAATGGGCAGCACCTGGAGGTCGCATCGAACCCGCAAACAACTCGGGGAACACTCTGCCGGTCTATGGGATCGAGGAGTCACCGCTGGGCGCACCACCACGATGGAAAGGACGGTGCCTGCGGCAGAGCAGTGTTATTTTTATCCTCCTTAGTTTTAGTCTAGTTTTCGTCGACGAAAATCCAGAACATTTTAGTCTAGTTTTAGACCACATTTACACATAGCCGGGTATTTACAGAAACAAATATTTCTGCCCCTCCGTTTTCAAAAATAACGTTGTACACACAACATCGTTTTCAAAAGAGTTTCTGTTTACATGAACCCGCATAAATTCACCCTTCTATGGAGGGATGCAGTAACTCCGAAAGAGACAGTAGTGATGAGCGCGACATTCGGAAGTTCTCGTGCCATTCGTCCGGGAGGACGACTTCTTTCTCAAAGTTTTCCCACCAGACAGCAGTTCGCCCTGGTCGGATCCAAAACCGTCGGCAGCGACGTTGGCAGGCAATGTAGCCTACGTCTTGGGAGTGAAAGCAGTAGAAAGACTGCTGACCTCTGTGCAGTTCTTCGCCTCTGCTCCTCCATATAGAAAAGCAGTTGTGTTTGTTAATACAAACAGGCGTTTGCATTAACGTATAAATGAGCACTACCTTAACAGCATCCATGATCAGTAAGCAAACTAACTGTAAACATAGGACGCTCACATGATGTGATGCATTTTTAATCGCATACTGTGGCGTTTGAGAACCTAAAACTCTGTTTGACCTAGTTCACACGCAAACACAAAAACGGAGTTTTCAGAAATCTCCACTAAGCCGGAGTTTTTAGAAATGATCGTTTTCCGTGATAAAACCTCCGTTGTCGTGTAAATGAAAGGCCAAAACGCATGAAAATATATGCGTTTTCCCATCGTGTAAACGGGGTATTAGTCGACAAAGTCTCATTACATTTTAGTCTAGTTTTAGTCACATTTAAAAGTCCATCTTATAGCCAGATTAAACTCACTTCCTTCCCTTCTCAGGCCCAGGGACCCCCTGTGTTGTGTCTACAATTGCATAATAGTCCAGCTGCAGTACTTAAATTGCGGATGCAATTAGTCTCTAAGATACAGATCTCCTAGTATATGCCTACAGCTGAATTCCAATTCATTCAATGTAAATAATCATTTTAAGGCAATACTTAATTAACAGTATTATCAATAAAATATAAGACAATATCAAGTCTAGATTTTGAAGATTCAAATGATGTAATAGCACAATACAACTACTTCGCCTACCTGGCCTTAGTTAAATCAACCACATATCCTCCATATGAATTGCTGTGCAATTTGATAACCAACAGATTTAGCTAGACGGATAGTTTTGAGAGTTGAAAGTGGTGCCAATGATAATAACAATTTTATAAATATACAAGGATATGTAAACCAATCACATATTAATGTTTTTTCCTTGATGAATGTCATGCGTGGCCTGTCCTATAGTCCATTCTGCAATGCGTTTACTAGCTAGCTATCGATAGCTAGTATAACTTAGCTATGCTACCTCATAGTTAGCTAGCTAAAAGTTTTGGAACTCATTTGCCAAGCCAAACGGGAGGTTTCAATAAAAAATGACTAGCTAGTTATCCAAGCTGACACAACCTATACACTCGACTGCCCCTTTGAAGTTAACTTAACGTTGGCTAATATATTCTAATAACTAGTTAACATTAGCTAATTATCATTGACAGTTAATAGCTAATTTACCTTGGCATAAATGGCAGGGCTGTCGTGCGCTTTCAGGTGCCTCTTGTTGTGTTCTTCCCACCTATTTTGAAACCACAAGGTTTCTCTCCCGTTATTGCGGTGCATTGTGTTTTATTTTCTGTCAAGTTATAATCAAAGACTGTCCAGATATCTATTCTTCTTTTTCTTCCAGTACCGAGTGCTTGAACTTGGGCCATCATAACGTTTGTTAGGGCGTCACTTGCATGTCTGGGCATCTCAGGCAGTGGAGGAGGGATAGATAAAGGACCGGGCAACATTCAACCAATGATGTGCATACAAGTTTAAAAATAAAATAAAAATTGTGACTTAGTCAACCACTAACATTTTCGTCTCGTCTCGTCAACGAAAGTTAAACAAGATTCACTCATAGTTTTTATTTTCAAAGATCTGTTTTCGTCACGTTTTAGTCATGGGAAAAAGGTCGTTAATGCATATTTTTCGTCATAGTTTTCGTCAACGAAATTAACACTGCGGCAGAGGAGCGACGTGAAGGGGAACGACATCAACTTGCCCGCCTTGAACCAGCTGCCCGCTCTGGAGCCGCTATATCCGGGACGGCTGCAGGATAGACAGCTCCCGATGCCGACTCTAGACGCCCGCAGAGGAGCACTGCGACAGCTGTGAGAACGCACGACCAGCATCCGAGGGAGGCAGATGTCCGCAAAGCCAACACCGCGGACACAGCGCCGACCGCAGACAACGAGTCGAAGCAGCACCCTGAACTGCTTTTTAAAAAAAATATGTTTTCTCAATAAACGAGTTAAAGATAATCAAACCAGTGTCGTTCTATCATTTACTTACTATAATAACCAGTAACTGTTCTATAGCACTGATTGTCGTGTGATATACCCCTTTAGAAGGATTTATATTCAAAATCTAAGGAAAGCATAATATACTTGTAAAAGTCCATGGTTCACATTACGGTGTTATTGGTCTATGAAAAATGTGTGTAATTATACTTTAAACAATTCTATTCAATTATATTTGGACATTGCTTTTAAATGATCAAGATGGGTGGTGTTGCGGAGAAAAGTGCAACTAATTCCATATTTCGCAATCAGAAGACGAGGAGGCCAAACACGTGTTTTTTCGGTTTAGTTTATTGAAAGGCTCTAAGCTTTCAACAGAAGACATCCATGGATGATCTCACATTCTACTCTAAACCTCAAACTACCCAATATTCTAATAATACCCTTAAATACCACCCCAATACCTAATCCCTAAAACCCCAAATACCTACAACTACCCTAATACTAAATTCTACCTCCTAAAAACCAAAACCCAAAAAAAACCTAATGTAAGACTGGTGCGTTCACCTTTTTAAAAGTAACTTAGTCACACCTATCTATCCTTTGTTTGGTTGACCCCACGGCCAATTAGATTTAACCCCTGCCTATCTGACTTTCCCTCAACTGAATGTGTTACCTGTTTGTAACCACGCCCACTTTATCACAGACTGCCTAAATAACATAATTTGTACTCTCATAAAATCTATTCCTTCATCGGCTCTGTTGTTTTCCTGGACTCTGTAGAGGGATTGGTACTTAGTCTGTCTACAACAGTAAGACCCCGTTTACACGATGGGAAAACGCATATATTTTCATGCGTTTTGGCCTTTCATTTACAGGTTTTATCACGGAAAACGATAATTTCTGAAAACTCCGTTTTTGTGTTTGTGTGTGAACTAGGTCAAACGGAGTTTTAGGTTCTCAAACGTCACAGTATGCGACTAAAAATGCATCACATCATGTGAGCGTCCTATGTTTACAGTTAGTTTGCTTACTGATCATGGATGCTGTTAAGGTAGTGCTCATTTATACGTTAATGCAAACGCCTGTTTGTATTTACAAACACAACTGCTTTTCTATATGGAGGAGCAGAGGCGAAGAACTGCACGGAGGTCAGCAGTCTTTCTACTGCTTTCACTCCCAAGACGTAGGCTACATTGCCTGCCAACGTCGCCGCCGCCGGTTTTGGATCCGACCAGGGCAAACTGCTGTCTGGTGGGAAAACTTCGAGAAAGAAGTCGTCCTCCCGGACGAATGGCATGAGAACTTCTGAATGTCGCGCTCATCACTACTGTCTCTTTTGGAGTTACTGCATCCCTCCATAGAAGGGCGTATGCGGGTTCATGTTAACAGAAACTTTTTTGAAAACGATCTTGTGTGTACGACGTTATTTTTGAAAACGGAGGGGCAGAAATATTCGTTTCTGTAAATACCCGGCTATGTGTAAATGTGGTCTAAGTACAGCGATAGGCTACTATCACATCTTCCTCCCATTGACGGTAGTACTCCATAGCTGGGCATTTCTCAGATTATTATTATTCTCAGAATTGTGTTCCTTGTGAACAGGATTGGTTCAGTATAATCATTTCATAGCCATGTTGAATAAAAAAAAACATGAAACAGGAGGGCAGTTAAGAACAGGTAAAATGCTGAATAAAAAACACAATATTCATATTAAGTATTCCAAACAACTATAAACTAATCTGACTGTTTACTTAAACTTTTTGTTCAACAATTGCTTAAAAACACCACAAACATGTCATTGATGCCAAATCTTCCACTTAACAGACAAAAACTTGTCATCCTCTCATCCATCATGGACGATATTTCATTCCAGACTGACATATCAAGCATCATATGCCTCTTGGTGACTGGTTTTGGCTCTGGCACGAGCCCCAGGAAATGTTCATGCCTGTACCACAGGTTGTCGTCTTTCAGAGGCCAAAAAAAACCAGTTAACCCCAATTATACACATTGTTTTCACCTGGACAGACTCTTCATCTACATCCTGGACCACACCTGGGTAGGCCTCCCCATCGTAACATACCACACATCATTCTCCCACCAAAGACATGGTTATTTCAGGCGTTGTATTGAGCATCCCTTGGCATGGCTCTATCTCCAAAGTGGTTTTCTTTTTCTGTGCTTTGTTGAGGACCACAGACTCAGGGGCAAAGCAGAGGCAATCTTCAGGAGATGAGCAGAAACAGCTTAGGATTCGCCAGTTGATGTGGCCGGACTTGGTGGTAAAAATCTACAAACAAAAAGGACAATAGTCATTATAATTTCGCACAACACAAATATAAACTAAAAGAAAACCAACACTTTGGACTTTTGTACTGCTTGTGTGGTGTGTGCTCAAGCTTACCTGGTGGATTTTCATTGTACCACATACAGTTTCAAGCTGATCTGGTATAGATCTGTCATGTTCTTCTATCTCACTTTCTGTGATGTAGAAGAGCTTGATTTTTGACTTCTCTTCTATCAGCTTCTCAAAGAACATCCTCCCATCTGGAATGTCTGTTCCACCTGCAACAAGACCATCGGCCCCCGTTTTAAGGCTGCGCCAACCCCATCAGCAGCACCCTTTCCATGGCCTGACTCTAGGAAATTCCATGTGACCTTTTTAAATCCTAGCTTAAATGGAACAGAGCTGAGGCAGAAAAAGTTCTTCTTTGAGCGATACTGCGTCGTTGGTCCATCACTTATCATGTGCAGTGTGTTCAGAGAGTAACAGGGCTCAGATGTGTCCATATGGCTGAGGCATCATGTCGCATTGAAGCAGAGACAGAACAGAAGGATAGAGCACCATCAACCGTATAAGCAACTCCTGTGTGTAGGGATACTTGCTTATGAGAGTCTCCAAAATGTACACCTTGTATTTCCAAAGAATACTTGCACAGATGATTTTCAGCATAGTCCACATGGAGAATTAACTCGCCATTCCATCCACTGTGTTTGCTCACCAGGTTCAAATGCAGCAGTTTGTACGTCTTTGTCCTGGCAATGGACACATTCTCTATACATGGCAGGCTTTGGTTGGACTTTCACAACATAGTGAGTGCATTAAGTTTTCAATTCTGTTGGTACTAATTACTTTCAGATAAAGCAACTTATCAGCCATGAGTTGGATGTTGGCATGGGTCTTGCATAAACAGGTATCCCTGTCTTGAATGGAGGGTTAGACGACCCAGAAAGGACGGTTCTCACAGAATTTACTGTATAAGATTTTCACCTGGGGATATTCTTCCTTGAAACTTTGATACAGTCTGAAAAGAGAGTCATTGAGGTAATGCTTCTGCTTTTTGAACTTCTGTCTAGTTATGGTGTCTTTCTTTCCTGTAGTAGCTCGCGAATTGTTGTCACGTTCCAAGAATTCTATAATTTTCTCTTTTGTAGTGTAGTGCTCACCACATTACTATGTTTTTTTCTGGAATACTGAAGACCAGGTGTCATTATGTTCTTTCTCATTGTTTTGTAGGATATTCCAAGTTCTTTGTGTGCCGCATACACTAACCGGTACTTCTTCAAAATGTTTCCAGCAATGACCTTTGATATGATTTGTTTTTCTCTAATTTTCTTTTGATGGTAGGTTTGTCGCAGCTGTGAGACTAATGTGTTATGGAACACAAGTGTCTTCCTGAGATTACCATGTCCTCCCCTCATCTGTTTTCTTTCTTTAGTTCTTGGGGACTGCTCAGTGGTATGCTTCTTAGTCAGCCTATCTAACCTTTTCCTATACTTATCAACCTTTTGCAAGGCATTTTCCAGCTTTTTTTGCGACTTTTGAAGATCATGATAGACCTTTCTTCCGTTTCTATTTACGTTTTTGCGTCCTCTTTGCTTTGGGGTTTGGATGGAATCCGCCGTACCTCTTTCATTCCTTGCATTTGGCACATACCTATTCTGATTATCTTGTGCCTGGACATCAGGAGATTCTGGAGGACTATTCATTGAAAGATAATTTTGTATTTCTCTGTTTTCTCTGTCCTTAGCTCTCTTCCTTTGTTGATTAACTTTCCATCTCTCTTTTTTTTTCATATCTGTGTTCTCGGGTGCTCAATAGGGAAACAGATTTCAATTTTCCTGTTTCTCTTCTTCTACGATATCTCTCTTTCTCACTCTGCTGATACTGTGCATATTTCTCAGGATCATCTTTAAGACGTTTTCTGTATGATTTGGACCTTTGGGGAGCTGCTTTTGGAGCCATGTCACACCTAAACACAACAATTGTAATGAATTCATTTTATTATTTTAAAAACAAATGTATTACTTTATGAAAAATAGTGACTTTTGATTGGTAAATGTATATTAATTAATTTAAGATAACGTATTCAACATACATTCTTTAAAGAACAGCATGTTTAATGTATCTGCCGTCATCACCAGCACAACCAGTCATTACCATGACAAGCTGTTAAGCTAGTAAAACTAGCCTTACTAGCAAAGATGATGGCTAAGCAAGTGTAGCTAGCTTTCTACATGTAATGTACACCATTTTAACTATTAAAGTCATAACAATAATAATAATAAAAACAAATAAAAAAATACAGAAATACAACACATATGGTAATGACGCATAATAAGTGTACATGCCCCACACAAAGAATAAAGAGTAGATTTACTTACTTTTCTGGACATCAAGGCATCAGTCTTGCAGCTTGAAATACATGTGGATATTATTATGGAGAGTTTGCCTGATCTGATCTGCTATCTTGACGTTTTTATCAGTAGTATATTCCTTAAAAATATTTTACAAATATCAGACTAATCAACAAGTGGTTCTTTCTCAACCGTGTGACGTCATCGTAACAACGTAGGCCGACTGGTCCGTGCACGTTTGTAGCGATGATAACGTCGTGGCAGTTAGTTACCAGCCAGTCTCACGTGGATTTGTCGTCACCTTGCCCAACAGTTGATGATTGCCATCGACTACTTCCTTCCCTCACATGGATTCAACAAAGGGTAAGTGACCTTATAATTTATTTCTTTATGATATCCAGAAAACATCAGAGCTGTAAATTAGGCTATAACAATCGATGTCAACCCGTTTGTAGGTCAATAGAGCTAGTTAGCTGAATGTGACACGTGTGAATGCATTGCAATCGTGTGCATGCTAGCTAGCTGAATATGACACGTGTGAATGCATTGCAATCGTGTGCATGCTAGCTAGCTGAATATGACACGTGTGAATGCATTGCAATCGTGTGCATGCTAGCTATCTGAATATGACACGTGTGAATGCATTGCAATCGTGTGCATGCTAGCTATCTGAATATGACACGTGTGAATGCATTGCAATCGTGTGCATGCTAGCTAGCTGAATATGACACGTGTGAATGCATTGCAATCGTGTGCATGCTAGCTAGCTGAATATGACACGTGTGAATGCATTGCAATCGTGTGCATGCTAGCTAGCTGAATATGACACGTGAATGCAATGCAATCGTGTGAATGCAAAACAATACAAATGTGAATACAATCGATGTCGAACAGATTGTAGGCCAATACAGCTAGCTAGATGTGAACGAAATGTGAAAATATACTCCAGAAAGTGAACGTCTCATTCGGTCCATTCAACAAACAAGCCAATTCTATTTTGCGCAAATCCAGAGCTAGTCAGGTGAGGCGAACGAGAAGTTAACATGAAATTGCCTTATTTTTTTTTAAGTGCACAGATACCACATATCAGTGTATTACTTTGCGAAGTAAATGTAGTCTATATCAAATAGAAGGCAGTTTAGTGTAGATTTTGGGAACATGGTAAATGTCAAACAGTGATTTTTAGTAAAAGTTAGGCTAAATGACAAAAAGTGTGTACAACTCTATAGCAAACTATTTGATTCAAGAAACCAGAAACATTTATTTTTAGAAGAGGCCAATTACATGTATGTGCTCATGGACACACACAGGCACACACGGACACACATTCACTCATGAACAATGACAGTTTTCATTTGATTACTTTGTGTTGAGACATCAACTTATCTATGCTTGTTTTTTTTTCTAGACACGCGGGGGAGCAGTCAGTCAGCTCTGCCTGATCTACCGCATTCAGTCTCCGGTGTACAGGTATGCTTAGTGATGAACAGTGTTTGTACCCTATGTTTATACATGTGTCTACATTTTGGCCATTACACTAACAGACCAGTATTTCTGTGTGTTTCAGCTGCTGCCTCGGGCCTGGAGACTGACGCTGCCTTTAGAGCAGCAGTAGTGGGTGGGCCGGGCTCTGTTCAGGAGTGCCTGTCCGGAGGGAATAGTACTTCATGGACACCGAGTGCCTGGAGTGCTCCAGTTCCTGTCACAGGGCATCTTGGCATTGGCCAACATTTGTCCATTATTAAAATGCTCCAGGTCACCCATGGACATCTTTTCCCTGAACTTTGGCATCCCTTTCCTGTTTGATCTAACCAGTCACTGAGGCACCAGTTTTGTGTCTCAGTAAATGATGAAAAAGGGTGGCACTGCTGTACCAGTGGTCCACATACAAAACATGACCCTTGCCAAGGAAAGGCTACATTAAAGTGGTCACGACTGACCCTGACATCCCCAGTAGGCCGCAAGGTGAACCACGAAAAGTCCTTTAGAAATCGAATCCCGCTCCACAGGCGTGCATCTACACAATATTTAGTTCATAAAAAAGAAAGAGTCGTGCTTAGCTACCAAAAAAAAGTTCGTCGCTGACTTTCCAGCCAATTTTTGGTGCGTCTATGTTTTATGCCGAACTAGTTTCTTCAGAGCGCACAAGGATCTTGGTCGCGAGTGCTGGCACTTTTCGACACGTGATCATGCTACACCAATAAGGTAGCTGCTTTTTGTCAACAGAGTTGCAAGATGGCGTCCACCATGCCTTCATCGAGCAGTACGGAAGACGAAGAAAATACACCGGAATGTCTTAATAAATAAAAAAACAAACACTGTTTTATGCATATTACTTCAGTCAAGCACGAAGAGGTACATTATTTCACCACTACACGATGGAATACATACAGGACAAGCCTACAAACGTGGCTCGGCTCTGGAGGTGCAGTACCACAAAGGCTGTTATAATCAGTACACCAGGTTTTTGACGAGGCCTGAAACAGTAAGTTATTTATTAAATTGCATTTCAAGGAGCTACTAACTTAACATTATATAAGTAAACATTCAATCTGCATTCTGTTGTATGTGCACACAATCACAACCCTTATTCATTTATTTCCTTCTCATTTATATGTGTTCTAGGAATGAGCCCACGTTTGATGTCAGCTATAAGTTATTCTGTGAGAGGATCATTCGCCAAAGGCTGCTTGTCAACCAAGAGGTGCAGAGAATGGGCCAGCTGAGGAAGGCCTTCATTGAACTGGTGAAAGCAAATGAAGGTCTTATAAAGCTTCAAACTACAGGTAACTGCAATGCATTTTTCTCTCAAGTCTTATTATTTGTCATGTGCAAGTCTAGCTTTACACAACATGTGTGTGACAGGCCTGAGAAACTGTTTTTAAGTCTTGCTGTTTGCACAGACATGTATCACTTGGCAACAAGGAGAAGGTGTGTGTGTGTGTGTGTGTGTGTGTGTGTGTGTGTGTGTGTGTATGTGGTGTGTGTGTGTGGTGTGTGTGTGTGTGGTGAGGTTTGTGACGTTGTGTGCCTTTCTTGGGCATCTTTGGTGTTAAATGTGCTGTATGGCAGATAGGTTCTAGCCTGTAATGTCTTGTACCACCTCCACCACTCTCTGCTTTTCATGATACTCCTGTGACTCTTAATTGTCACTGTTTTGTTGTGTTGCAGACAGGATATGTTGAAGAAGAGGCTGATTCGTGATTTCCCCCATCAGTATCAAAAACCTAGAACGGTCATGTATAGAGCTGATGCAGGGTCACAACGCATGCAAATCTTTGGCCCGGATCAGAGGACCCCAACCCAATGGAAAAAGTTTCTCTCAGAAGGAACAAATACCGAATTCCTGTATGTTGTATGGAAAAATGCAGACCTTACAATAGTGGGCAAAAACCTCTGCTTGCACATACAAATCAATGTCACTGTGTGACTGTTAAGGAGGGTGTACAGTCTGTTTGTGTTGTTGAAGACCTGCAGTGTGATCATGAAGAATGTGACACAAGGGTGTTTTTACATGCACAACATGTTGCACGGGAGCATAAAGCTGTCATTATCAAGAGCTCTGACACTGATGTGGCAGTCATTGCTGTAAGTGTGCAGACAGATTTGCCATGCAGTTTATATGTTTTCACAGGGACTGGCAACAGGACACGTATCATTGACATTACCAAGGTGTCATCAGCTCTCGGAACCAGTGTGTGTTCAGCCTTGATCGGAATTCACACATTCTCTGGGTGTGACTCCACAAGTGGAGGCAAAGGAAAAAGAAAGACATTTTCTGTTGCATGTGAGAAAGATGAGTACCTAAAGGCTTTTACAAGTTTAGGTACTAACTTTAACTTGGAGCAGTCAACATTTGCACTTCTTTGCCAGTATGTATGCCACTTATATGATCAGCCAGCTGCCGATAATGTAAATGAAGCTAGGTACAAGGCTTTCTGTATAGCATCATCAGCCTTGCCAGAATTATGCATTCCCCCTACTGCTGATGCCCTCCATCAGCATTGCAAAAGGGGAAACTACTAGGCTGCAATAATGAGGTCCTGTCTCAAACAAAATATAAGTGCTCCATCACCTGCTGGATATGGTTGGCAAATAGAGGATGGGACCTTGCACATCACCTGGATGACCAGAAACCCTGCCCCTGACTGCGGCTGCAAAAGTGCCTGTGAGACAGGCAGATGTTCCTGTTTTTCTGCAGGATTGTGTTGCACAGACTTATGTCGTTGCTGTAATTGTGCCAACACAAAAGAAACTGAGGAACTGGAAGATAACCGTCCTGACACTGACAGTGAGGACTGAGTGTCCTTAATCTGTTATTTCTTATTTAGTTTTGTACAGTTTTATATATCATATTTCATATTTTTCATAAAGATTGTTTTTATGGTTCATCAGTGTTGTTTTCATTTGTGAATGAATGAATGAACGAACGAACAAATGGTCATTGGTATAAGTACAATTACTGCCTTTTATTGATACAAGGAAGGAGGTTTTTTTGTCACATACATAGAAATACTTACGTAAAGCATGTAGTGAAATTTCGTTTGGTGTTAAGCTTTTTCTGTGCGAGTGTGAAGAAAGAAAGATCAAGAAATATTTTTCATAAATAGCAAGAGGGAGTATAAAGTGCAGTGTGTGTACAGTCCATGTGCAAGTGTGAAAAAAAGTGTAATTGCTGTTTATATAGTCATTGTGTGTGTTCAGGATACGGAATGCTTGAGGAAAGAAGCTCCTTCTCAGTCTCTCTGTTCTGGTCTTGTAGCAGCAGAGATGTTTTCCTGACCTCAGTGTTTAGAAAAGTCCATGGTCAGGATGTTAGGAGTCTTTTACAATACTTTGGGCCCTGGTACGTAGTCTTCTCTTGTAGGTCTGTAGGGAGAGGTGCTCTGATGATGTGGTACTGCTGTCACAGGCTGTACAGTTCCCATACCAAGTGATGATGCTGTCAGGACACACAGCTGATGGGTGCTGATGCTCTGAACTTCCTCAGCTGACGTAGGAAGTACAGTCTTTGCCTTGATTTCTTCAGTGTGTGCTGGGTGTTCACAGTCCATGTTAGATCGTCAGTAAGGTGTATTCCCAGGTATGTCAAACTTGATCTAAATGACTTAACATAAGCATAACATTATCGTATATTTGCCTCATTGTTCTTCTTGGACGCGGCTATGTATACAGCACTATTTAGAATCCATTTAGCCCACTTTTGAGGATGTTCGGGTGTTTTCCTCTTGATCGGTAACGTTGAATCTAACCACGGGAGCCGCCATTCTGTTGACAAAAAGCAGCTACCTCATTGGTGTAGAACGATCACGTGTCGAAAAGTGCCAGCACTCGCGACCAAGATCCTTGTGCGCTCTGAAGAAACTAGTTCGGCATAAAACATAGACGCACCAAAAATTGACTGGAAAGTCAGCGACGAACTTTTTTTTGGTAGCTAAGCACGACTCGTTCTTTTTTATGAGCTAAAGATTGTGTAGATGCGCGACTGTGGAGCGGGTTGAAACGAAAACAGTGTTCACCTTACGGCCTACAGGTCTGTGACCATTGTAATGTCTGTTGACTTGCAAGTATACACAATTATGTCCTGGACATACCCTGTTATTTTGTTTGCATAGTTAAAGGGGAACATGAGTATATTGGAAAGGAAGGCTGTCCTTCAAACAGTTTATCCCCTCGGAGTGGCGCCATTTTGGCATCAAACAGGCAAAAGTAAATCATGCTGAACCAGGCAGAAATCTTCTGCTTTTTAATTCCTATTTTGCTCTATTACAATTACTTCCAATGTCAGTTGATGTGATGTTTAAGGGGAATGGAGTCTGTCCTCCAGCTCCATTCCCTCATCCACTTCATCCAAGGCTGCCAAATTATCTGGCAGCTCCTCGTCAGACGAGTTCTCAGTCATCTTAGTCAGCATCAACATAAGCATCTTCAGGATCGGCGGCGATGTCCCGAATTTTATCATCAGTGAGCTGAAAAATGAGCTCAAAATTTCTCGTCATGTTTACTTAGTTTTGTGAGTTTACGTTTACACTACTTGTTGTTCTGTAATAAATGAATGAATGAGATGCCGGTATCTGTGTGTCGCAATTTTTTTCAAACTGTTGCATGTTGTGGATTCGCTGATAATGCGCAAGTATGATTTGTGATTGACAAGTGATTGTAATATGAAAAGAACTCTGCGCTGTTGGTGTGCATCAATGATGAGCCTCAAGCTGCATATCCTGAGGGTAGTTTTTTTTCTAAGCTAGTCGGCTCGTGAAGCATTTATTGTACGTTATATTCCCGCTGTAATACTGATTTTCATCTCGATCTCGGTGGCCATGATATTTGACTACACGTTGAGTAATGTACCATAAATTGTATTTACCATTATGTTTATACAAAGTACGATTATTTCCCTACGGGGATTGATAAAATGAATCACTTGTTTTGAATAATCACTTGTTTTAATTGATTTGTTGTACCGGAGGTCATGTCTTCCCTATACTTGCCAAAGTTGTAACTTTGTCATGTATAGTTGGACTTGGACCACACAATTATCATAACACAAACTAGACGTAGTAAACAAAATGATAGTGACAAGACGATTTTAAGAGGCATAATGGGAGAAGGTGGCTGAATGTACAATGTTAGCTCACGTTAGCGAAGTAAGTAGTAACCCATACACAGGCTCATTGTTACGCTGCAATTGGAACGCTCGTGTCGCCTAATTCTAAAACACACCGGTGTGACGGTACGCTTTTAGGGACAGACAGGGGCCGTCACACTGGTGTGACGCTACGTTCCTAAAGGTTAAACCTAGTTTAACCTTAGTTTACAATTAATCATAGGTTAATCTATCCCTTTGGCAATCTCTGTTTAATTTCCATTTAAATCGAGATTAAATTCAAATCTGTTGCACCAGTCATTTTAAACCTAGTCTAAACCTGGATTAGCAACTATATTTAGACCACCCCTGGAGGAGGTTTATCTCCGTTTTATTGACAACATGGCTGCATATCTTCGCTGGATGGGGTTAGAGGAAAGAGTTCCTCACAGGAAATTTAGAGATAGATTAAATCCATTTGAATTTTATGACAACAGCGAGTTTTCACAGCGGTATAGATTCTCAAAGGAGTCTGTCATATACCTCAATGGGAAGGTTGGACCAGCAATCAAGCATGGAAGTGAGAGGAATTTTGCTGTGCCACCACTTCTCCAGCTCCTAGTAGCTTTGCAATTTTATGCTACAGGGTGTTTTCAGATGGTTGATGGGGATCTTTTCGGAGTTCATAAATCCACAGTCTGCAGAATTGTCAGCAGAGTGTCCAAGGCAATTGCAAGTTTAAAGGCTCAGTATATACACTTTGAACCAAGGAGACACAACAGCTGGATTTTATGGGAGAGCAGGTTTTCCGGGAGTAAATGGGGCTATTGACTGCACCCACATTCCTATTACCAACCCAGGTGGTGAGAATGGGGAACTGTTTCGGAATCGAAAGGGCTACTGCTCGATTAATGTCCAAGTTGTGTGTGATGACCAGGCCCAGATCACACGTTGTTGCAAGATGGCCAGGATCCACACATGACAGCCGAATCTTTGGCAACAGTCAACTTTGTGCACTGTTGGAAAGAGGGAGATCCGTGGACACCTAGTGGGGGACAATGGCTATGCATGTCGCCCATACCTGATGACTCCTTTTGAACCCTCAGACCCAGGCAGAAAAAAATTACAACTACTCTCACATTCAAACAAGAGGGGTAATAGAGTGTTTGGGGTGTGGAAGCGGAGATTTCCATGTATACAGGAGGGACTCCGCACAAAATTGGACACTACCCTGACCATCATTGTTGCAGTAGCTGTTTTGTACAACTTTGGGAAGAGAGTAGGAGATGAGCTACCCGAGGAGGATGAGCACCCACTTGAGGATGATCTGGCAGATGCTCAAGTGCAGAATGCTGCAAACGCAAATGGCAATGCTGTCAGGAGAACACTGATTGAAAACCACTTTGCAGCATAATTAAGGTCAGTATTGGCAGAATATTGTTATATTTTGATTGATATGTGCACTTATACAATAGATTGCCTTAACCCATACTTAATAACTAATATGCTTCTCAGTTCCTCCCAGTATGGATGAGAAAGTAACAAGAACAGCAAGACAAGGGGACTGCCAATTTGATTGAAAGAAACATTTTACTCCAATAAATACAAATACAATACTCAGTTTCAGTTTCAATTTGTTGTGACTGGCTTAGATCCAGTAGCCTTTGCTTCTGAAGAGTTAGGACCTCTTTCTGTAGCAACAGGACATCTTTTGTCCATGCAACAAACATGCATAAATCAACAATACAGTACTCACAGTAAGCCAAGAAACATGTACCCTGAGATCCTGCTTGGCCGATTAGGCCCAAATACCAGCACCTTCTCTAGGCCCCAAACTATGTCCTGAAACTAGGCACGAAACTAAGTACCTCCATTAGCGACACAGAAAATAATCACATAAACTAAACACATTGGCTAGGCACAATGAACACGGAACAGAAACTAGGCATGAAAACATGGCACAAAGACAAGGTACAAAAACAGTATCCACACATCTAGATACCAACAACTTCAGGGAAGTGGTTTCTTTGTTCTTACACCTTTCACGGCCTCTCATGCCTGTCTCTCCTTATGAACATGAGGCATCTTTTAAATAGGGTAGCCCATTGGGCTTAATTAGTCCAATTAGCTCTCCTTGGAGCCTACCACTGTCATGGGGAAGCCCGGAGCCAACCATTGTGGTGGGGGAGTCACAGTCTTTTAAAGGGGCAACAGCCCTTTTCTTGCCCCTGTGAGAAGGGATGAAATACACCTCACAGTGTGGCTCCCAGTCTGCGCACAGATGGCTCTGGTTGTGGGATTCTTATTTTGGCTGGTGGTCATCATTTGCATACATGTGAAAAATCATACACAGTCCACTATCATCTCCACGGGGGGGGGGTCCACTGTCCATCTCCACGGTATTGAGCACGTTTAGCTCTAGCTTGTTGTGACTGCACCACAGGGCCAGCTGTTCAACTTCCCTACTATATGCAGACTCGTCTTCGTCATGGATGAGGCCGATGACTGATGTGTCGTTAGCGAATTTCAGGAGCTGAACAGATGGGTCTCCTGAGGTGCAGTCGTTAGTGTAGAGGGAGACAGGGATTAAAGTATTCCGGCACCGTGCCAGATTTCCGGCGTGCGGCGTTTGGCTGCGGAAAAAAGTCTTATATATATATAATAAGTCTTATTATATATATATATAAAAAAACACGTCTCGATATCATCACCATCACTTTCGAGTTTATGAGTTCGTCTGCCAATGAAATGAAAGGAGAACAACTCTCCCGCTCTCAAAATAACATTATTAGCCAATCAGAAGTAGATTGGGGCGGGTCTTGGGAAAATGGGCTTCAAACACCGACTTTTCTCTATCGCTCTGCCTATGCTGCGTAGATGCCCGAGTAGAGAGATATGTCACCGAAGGAGAGTAGGATGGAGAGTAAGTTCATGAATCCTGGGGAAGATGCCCTCCTAGTTGATAAAGGATTGAAAAATAAATGGCGCTGGGCATGGATAGAAGAGATAGGGAAGGACAGTAAGCCTTTTGGTAGCTGGTGTAACTAAGAAGTTAAGAGAAGCAGGTGCTTGCTTCTGCACTTTGTGCTCGAAAAAGATACTATATGCAACTACCCGGAAAAAAGTGCTTCCACGTCATGAGTTAGACCCTGCTCATAGAGCAGCCGTTTGTGCTCTCCAACACACAACGCCGTTACCGGAAGCAACAACCACAGCTGATGTACCGGCATCAATAACTGACCGTGTGTGTGACGCGTGTGCACGTTCATCGCATAGCAAGATCTGTCTTTCAGGCCCGCCCAACCCGTGGTGAATTTATGCCAAAAAATAGCTGAAGACAATTGCCTTGACTAAACTGTCGATATCCAATCAGTATACCAGATATTATAACACCAGAAAAATAAAAGACGTATTTCGGAAAAGCTAAAAAAAACGGCACAGTGTTTCCCCTACCGTTATATTAGGGGGGGGGCGCCCCCTTGTTCAATTTTATTTTCTATAAAGCGCCAGATCACAACGGAAGTAATTTAAGGTTACCTTTCCTTCTGCCTCGATGCGCACAAACACACACACAGAGACACGTGCGCGCACACAAAGGTGAGCACGCTCCCACCAGCGGACAGAATTGGTCTTAAGAATCAGTGCACAGCTATGGACACTTTTAAGCTTTAAAAAACTAATTTCCAGGCGTTCATGAATCCGGCAGAGATCTTTTCCTAGTATAGGTAGGGTCGACAATAAGGCCCAATGAGAATGGCTACAACAGACGCGGAAACAGAACGTACGCCCATGTCCGCACCGAAAATTCAGAAATAGATCTGGCTTCCATTTTTTAATCATTTTCCGCGAGTTGTGCGTGGCCCTTTTTACATACAGTCTGGTAATAAATCTATGAAATGTAATGACATTTTTTTTTTTGTGAATAATGAAGGAGGCAATAAATCCGATTATTTCCCAAACCCTCAAGAGCTGTTGCCATGGAGATTTAACGTTACTTTCTTTGAAGATAATGTAGCAGCTAGTGTTGAAGAATGAATGACTTGAAATTGGACCATATATAAATTAATATATGAAATTGAACACCAACACCTATACGGATAAAATAAATAAACAAGGATAGCAAAACAGATTGATAAGCATAGATTGAGAACCGCAGAAACACAGGCAGGACGTCAAGATGACGTGACAGATCATATTGACACAGGCTGTTTTTTTTTTCGTCATATGAAGGCTGAGACATTCATAACATTTTATTCAGTCTTACCTTGTAATGCCAACATGTGCACTTCGTTGTGGATAAGTAAAGCCTATTTTGCTACAATTTTGTAGTCCTGGTAATCTTTTGCTTGGCATATTGGTGAGGTTATTAAGAGGACCATTTCTCAATCGTTTTGTTCTTGATGAATTAATGTTTGTTTATTAATCAGTTATTTTTCCACAAATAACTCAATTATATTTACAAAGAGGACAATTCACAACTTGTTATCGCAACGTTCACTCGTTTCGGCAATTTCATTGCAACAAAAACCTAAAAATAAAAACTTTCATCGCAGCTTTTTGGAAAAGCTCCTGCGAAATCAGGAATTTTAGGCCGCAAATATCTCACAAAATGTTCTTCCAGAAGCCCAGAAAGATACACCACTGCAGCGACAAAAGCTGCACACTTTGTGGATAATTGTCATAAAAAGACATATTCCGATGTTTAGTTCACTGTACAGTTAAAATAATTGTTCAGTTGTTATATTGACTGCTGTCATTAAAAGAAACACATGAAAACCATGATTCCTTTAAGCGTTTGTGTCGTGGCCACGCACACAGACGTCAGGGCAACGGGCCTGTAGTCATTCAGTCCAGTGATGGAGTGTTTCTTAGGGACTGGGATGATGGCAGAGCGTTTGAAGCAGGAGGGGACTTCACACAGCTCCAAAGATCTGTTAAAGATCCGTGTGAAGATGGGGGCCAGCTGCAGACCTGCCAACATGTACGCATTTTGCGTACCTGGCACGCATTTTGACATCAAAGTACGCTGGTACGAGTTAATGCTCTAAAAGTACGCAAAACAAAAAATACAAAATAAAAACGGGTTCAACCTTCAAAGTCTGTCTGTGTCGAGTCGCCAAGGCGTACATGGGCAGCTGCAGCAGAGCAAGAAGCAGAAGAGGAGTTTGACCAATCACAGACCCCCTGCCGTTACTATCGTTACTATCCTCTGTATGACCCTCGAAATCAGAAAGTACTAGGTTACTCTGCAGTCAGTAGAATCAACCGCTGTTTTTGTCTTAGTTAGCGATTTTTCATTCATACTTACCTAACTCTCCCTTCTCGCCAACATCTGGCCAATTCTTCAAGTGAGGACATTAAACCAAGTTAAAAATCACTGAAAGGTAAACTAACGAGTAATGCAGAGAAGACGTTAAATTAATTTAATTTTTAGCCCAACAATGTTAACCATGCGGTCTTTATGTTCGCCATCGATTTAAAATGGCAAATATATCTAAGTGTCTTGGCTGTGTTACAAATGGTTTGACGTTACGCTTTCTTGGTGTTTTTGATATTACTAATTTCAGACAAACTCTTGTAGTATGCTACCATGCCAGAACCACCGGATAAAATAAAAAGATCGCATGCGCCTCAAAAAAATCATTGATAGTCACCGGGAGAGATGGCCATGCCTCCGTTCTTTTCAGACTTCCCCACCATGCTTTCTGCACAGTGTGCAATGTCAATATTGATATCAGTCACCAAGGAGCAACAGGTAACGAACACAGTATGATGCATATTATCAGAGAATCATAGGCCTACCTGTCAAGTGTGAACATGTCCGATGTTCTCAAGTTCATGCTCGAAGTCCGCGACAGCCTTCTACAGTGTCCACACATAGGCCTACGCACAGCTATTGTCATGTCACAGTGTAATAGGCTATATGTTTCTACTAATAATAGGCTAATGATAATAGCCTAAAAAGCTCTTCCACTGACTAGAATTTAATTAAATGATAAAGAAGCAAACACAGCGCCATTATTTGGTCTTAGCAGTTGTCTAGTCCTGGTATCACATCATGTCATTGGGCTTGCATTCAAACGTCAGATATGATATGATATAAAAAAAATATGATGAATCATGACACTTGACAGGTATGAGGTAGTGTTAAATATGTTAATTAAAAACGGAAAATTACAACATGACCATTGTTTGAGAAGGTCCTAAGTAGCCTAGAGTGAAATAGCATCCCAGAGGAAATGTAGTGGGCCTGCTACGTACTGCTCACTTGTGCAGAGAAAGTTTTTATTAGGCTACAAATTTGTTGTCACTGTTATCACTTATAACTGTTATCACAGTCTTTTTTTTCTTTCATTAGGCCTACTAAAGTGGTTCAGAACTGCATTATTTATTAGCTCAGAATGCCGTCTATTGGTTCAAACATGCAACAGCATTATAACTAATAAAATGAAGGCCACAAAATCTTGCACAGGACAACAGAAAAATCATGGGGGATATTTACAACAGTTCTCTCCCCCGCCGCGCCGCACGAGTTTATTGTGAGGAACAGCCAGTAAACAGACAGAACACGTAGACAAACTGGACTTGAACAAACAGTACCTTAACAGAACACAGAGATAAGTAAACGTACTGTAAAACGAAACTAAGATACTCGAAGCTCTGGAAAACAAAGGAACTGGTGTGGAAGCGCAGCAAACAAAACTCAGAGTTTAACTCTAACAAAACAGAACGCCGTAGCGTGAAACAAAAGTACTCGAGTCCAGTGGTGGAATGTACTTAAGTAAATGTTTACGTATCTGTACTTTACTTAAGTAAAAATAATAGTGCATACTTTTTACTTTTACTCCATTACATTTTTCAGCTATTATCTATACTTTTACTCCGCTACATTTCTACAATATGTGTTGTTACTCGTTACATTTTATGAACGCAGTTTCGCCAAAATGTTGCCTACACAAAACTATGGATTGTGTTTAAACCAATCAGGTGGCTCTATCAACTCCAATGATATCAGAGTGCGCCTCTGGCAGCAGCACTAGCGGTAGCTTTGCCTGTTATACCTGAACATTCAACAGACAGCCTGACTACTGCCTATTCAACATGGATCCAGAGTCGGCCTGAACTGAGCCCTCTGATATGAGCCACCCTTGGCCCTATTTAAAAGATATGTTCGAGTTCAAAGGCCCCAAGAATGACTCCTGGAGGTTTCAATGCGTTTCCTGTCTCCCTAAAAAAAAGGACTTGCTAGCCTTCAATAATTCGCCCTCAAATTTAAAGTAGCATATCGAGGTAAGCAGAGTGATTGCTATGCTAAGTTAATGTCCCTGACTTTTGAATATTGATATACTGTATGTATTTATTTGTTTACTGACATGATATTATAATGTTATCTAGCGAAATGCATCTTGACATACAGCAATAGCATCAAAAAACATGATTGTATCTTCATTATATATTTAAAGTATTGGTAAGATAAAGCTGGTAGGTTAGCTATGTCAAGCTAGCGTGCCTTGTTCTGTCCAGTTTTACAATTACATTTGTTTTTCATGTTCCATGTTTCCCTTTTTTACACGTTTACAATTAAATAAAAGATTTAAAGAAATCACATGGTGTCTTTATTGGTTTGGCCCAATGGTATTAACTTTGCAAATAATCCCTGGTAGATAACTTGTAATCCACAGAATTGTAAGATATAGTGTGAACAGTATTACAGATGGTAGGCACAATAAGTACACCAACCTTTCCAATTAACAAATGTTGTTGCTTATAATTATTACTAGTAGTGACATCTGTAGAGGCATTTATTACCAGTAGCTATTTCTTTATCAAAATGGCACAGCCTAGACATTGAGAGACAACCCATTGCGTGAGTACTTTTACTTTTAATACTTAAAGTAAATTTAAAAGTAAGTACTTTTTACTTTTACTTAAGTAGGATTGTTGATGTAGTACTTTTACTTTTACTTTTCTGGGTACTTGTACTTTTATTCAGTACTTCCCCCACCACTGCTCGAGTCTAACTCGGAAATAGCTAGAGGCAAAACTTGCGAACAGAAAACCATGGCACAATACCAGGCTCAGGAGACAGGCAGGATTATCGCGAGCGAAGGTTTAGGTTGTCTAGTTTGTATGTCGATGGGGTTTAAGTCCATGTCGTACAAGGCCAGACACCGAGTGAAGGGAGTGAGGGGTATATGTGCAGTAGTGACAGGTGCTGGCCATCAGTATTCCGGTGATTGAGGTTGTGGTGCAGGTGAGTGAGTCAAGATTGAAAGGGGTGTGGCAGGTTCACGCTCTGGCGTGACAAACCGTCTCTGTCTTGTCTAACTAACTTCCTACACACACCCCTCACACCAGAAGCAGGACATTGCCCACCCTCTAACCTCATCATGATATCTCACTAACAGTCTGTGTCTTACAATGGTTGGTCAGCCCAGATCCTCTTCCATGACCTCACCATGAGCAATCTTCCTGCCCAGATGCCCTTATGATCACATTTGTCATCATAGTACCCTGAAAACAGCTTCACGCATCTTACCATGGCCTTAACAGGGACATCACAAGTTATGTACCTAAGTTCTGCCTCCAGGGATCCTGTCTTTGCTCCCTCACCCCAGCAGCAGGACGTTGGCCCACAGTGCCTTTCTACACCCCCTGGTTTGAAATGGAGAGAGTAAGTGTTAGGTGAAAATTCACCCTAGTTATCTCAGGACTCCGGAGCTGCATATAAGTATATTTATTAGACAAACAACAATTGCAATCGGGCTCACTCCCAGCACAAGGCTGAAAGTGAAGCAATATTAAACACATCGCAAGGTTTATATAGACAGAAGTTTAGCGTTCAGCAGGGATAACCACGTGGTGGATTACTGACGTCCGAGGCAAGGATGGACAAGGTCGGAAGAAGCACAGTTCGACCCTTCTTATCACCTCTGGTCTAAACATGCTCTTGTACATATGCAGACTAAGTGGCACCTAATATTCTAAGTTACACACGCGCAGAAACACAGAAAAGCCATGTTCCTGCTTCTTCATACAACACGTCACAACCTCATAAACACATAGAGTATGGGGTCAACCATGGGGTTCAAGGCCAGGAGAATATCGCCCAGAAGCCATAAGTTCTGCACTGGGGCTTCGTTGAGGAGTGCGGGTGAGACAGTGATGGTCAGCATCAGGATGATGAATGGCAGAAAGAGAACTGTGTAAATGAAGAGAACAAGAGCCAGCGTTCCCATAATCCTTCTCCGTTCATGAGCTGGCACAGATTTGGCGTTGGAAAGAGCCCTCCATGTTCCCATTGAAAAACATATGACCAGTGGTTAAGGGAGGAGGTAAAAAACAATTATAGTGGAAGACAAGACTCTATGATCCCGATTGCCAGTGAGAACAGCCAATGATATAATTACCATGACAATAATAGCTGCCACCCATACCATAAAAGATGCCCAAAGTGACATTTTCTTTGTGTGTTTGCAGCGGTACCAAATAGGATAAGCAATCACACCATATCTCTCTGCAGAAATACACAACATAAAGCAAATGCTTGCCATCAGACCAAGAGAATACACAGAAAACAGCACTAGATGCATTACGCTTAAGGGTGATATCATGTGCCAAACTGGTTTTGTACAGACCTGAAGCATATCAGACATGAGGAGGTTCATGACATAGACTGGAGCAACATGCTCGAACTTGATCAGACCGTACAAACCATACATGGCTGCACATATTATGGGGAATGCAAAGCAAGAGATTGCCCAAAATGCTGTAGTCACCCGAGAATGCAAGTCTTCAAGATCAGTATGATTAAGATATTCCAAAGATTGGTTGTAGATTCCTTTCATTTTCAGTAAAGCATCTATAATTCCTGTTGGATACAAAATACATGGGCCATTCTACCGAATTGGTGCAAAGTGTGGTCCCACAACAAGAAAAACTATTTACAAAACAATTAAGTATTCAGACATAGATATTTACTAAGAATATGTTATGGTCTATTTAAACTATTTAAACCCAATACATTAAATGAGATAGGGATAAGCTAAATATATACAAAATCATCATTTATAGGGTACTTTCTATTGGGAAGTAGCTGTCCCCAACCCTGGCATCTAAATTTCAATGTCTGTAAATAACACCTTTTTACATTTAAAAAAAAAAAAATTCAATGATCTAATTTCAAAGATCTTTATGATTAAGTTTAAACAGAACTGGGAAGATTTAGATTTATTGTGGGTTTAATAAAAAAAAAAAAACTATACTCAAAAAATCATGTCCATAGTTTTCATGTCACTACCGAAACACAGGAGTTTTAGTCCATTGGCTGAGCCTGTTTTTTAGCCACACCCCTGCATTTATAACCATGCAGTGATACTGCATCCCTATCCCTCATGGCTGAATGGTAAGTAGCTAGATCCCATACTTTTGATATAAATGTGTTCCAAAGTCTGAAAATCAGTGTGTAACCTTAAGAATTGTCACTACCGAACACACATTTTCTTCAATTAAGTAAACTTTTTGGGGTTTTTTGCAAAGTATTATGTCTGTTTGTGTGTACACCTCTTCAAAGATGTGTTTGCTAGCCATGTGCTTAATAGAATTAATTATTTATGCTCAAAGTTAGCTAGAATTGTCACTACCGAAACAGTTACTACCAAAACATATGGTAAAGTTTCGGTAGTGACATGATCAAAATGGAATGGTAAGTAGTTTAATCCCATCATTTTGAAATAAATGTGTTATGTGGACTAAATAATAAACATGTAGATAATGCTGATTTCTATCTGAAATTGTTCAGGAGAGAAAGAATCATAAGACACCAAAATGCCAAAAGGAAAAAGTGGAGCAGAGAGGCTGATACCCCGTTTACACGATGGGAAAACGCATATATTTTCATGCGTTTTGGCCTTTCATTTACACGAAAACGGAGGTTTTATCACGGAAAACGATCATTTCTAAAAACTCCGGCCAAAGTGGAGATTTCTGAAAACTCCGTTTTTGTGTTTGCGTGTGAACTAGGCCAAACGGAGTTTTAGGTTCTCAAACGTCACAGTATGCGACTAAAAATGCATCACATCATGTGAGTGTCCTATTGTTTAGTTAGTTTGCTTACTGATCATGGATGCTGTTAAGGTAGTGCTCATTTATACGTTAATGCAAACGCCTGTTTGTATTTACAAACACAACTGCTTTTCTATATGGAGGAGCAGAGGCGAAGAACTGCACGGAGGTCAGCAGTCTTTCTACTGCTTTCACTCCCAAGACGTAGGCTACATTGCCTGCCAACGTCGCCACCGACGGTTTTGGATCCGACCAGGGCGAACTGCTGTCTGGTGGGAAAACTTCGAGAAAGAAATGGCATGAGAACTTCCGAATGTCGCGCTCATCACTACTGTCTCTTTCGGAGTTACTGCATCCCTCCATAGAAGGGCGTATTTATGCGGGCTCATGTAAACAGAAACTTTTTTGAAAACGATGTTGTGTGTACGACGTTATTTTTGAAAACGGAGGGGCAGAAATATTCGTTTCTGTAAATACCCGGCTATGTGTAAATGTGGAGAGAATACCGACAAAGAGTGAGGGATAAACCAGTGAAACACCAAGAATATTTAAAGAAGGAAAGAGAAAGAAATAAGAAACGAAAGGAAGAAGGAAAGTTGAAATGTATCAGTGATTTATCCAACAGGGAGCAAAAGAAGGTCAGAAAATCATAGAGGAAAAGACAGCAAAAGCACAAAACATTTGTGTTTTTAATATTCCCAACCTAAAGCATGGTATGAGTTAAGATTAAGCAATAAGGTTGGGGAAATATGATACAACCTTGCAAACAAAATACAGTGGTCACTACCGAAACAATGAGTGCAGTCACTACCGAAACACTGGATGTTTTGTAAAATAAAGTATATTGAGTTATCAACTAAAATGTTATGATACTGATTGGTTTAATGTATGTTCAATTTCATCAATCATCAACTCTGGAATCAATATGATCAGTATTTTGCATTTTACAAAGAAATATTGCACTTAGATTTGGATGAATTGTATAAATTGAACTTTGAAATTTGGTAAAAATTTCATTTTTATTGATTTCATTGTGAAAACCTTCAAGAAATATTTGTAAAAATACTCTTCAGAGAAGGGAAGGAAACACAATCTGAACAGGTTAATAATAATACATTTTTACTAGTGCTGTCAGTTTAACGCGTTATTAACGGCGTTAACGCAAACCCATTTTAACGCCGTTCATTTTTTTTTTTTTAGATAAACATTCTTCTTGGCCTCGCAAACTGTGTAGTAGGCGAACGTTACGGTTTGAGTGAATGGTGAGCGTGATACGGCGAAATGGATGATAAAAAGCTTCTGAATGGAAAGTTTACTTTTAAAAGTTGTGTTGTGCAAAAGAAGCAAGCTTCACTGTTGTCTGAAAATGTCAACAGGCAGCTGGCTGAAAGCAAAGAAGTAGTAGGCTTACCTTTTATTGGTAACCTAACTGTTACGGTTCAATGTTTCTGAAATAAGAGGCCTGACTGCTATGTTCCCAGCAAACTTGAAAAAAAGAAAATATTAAGCCATGGTTTAACTGCACTATAGGCTGAGTCCTTGTTTACCTGAAATGTGCACTTTATAATTTTATTTTGTACCGCCCTGTTTGGCAATATTGGTTTTCAATAAAATAAAACATTTGCATAAAGCAAGCCAATCAACTTTTCCATGTTGATAAGGGCATTCAAATACAAATAAAATGATGGAAAAAATAAATAAACGAAGGGACATTTAGAATAGATACAAATTTGTGATTAATCGCGATTCATTTTGAGTTAACTATGACATAAATGCGATTAATCGCGATTAAATATTTTAATCGTTTGACAGCACTAGTTTTTACTATAGTTTATTACTCGGTTTCGGTAGTGACAATTTTGGGGAGAGGAAAAACATTCCAACACATTCTGAAAATACAATATAAAAATTGACGGTTCATTTACTAGATATGTGTACTTTAGATATGGTACAATATATATATATACGGACAAAGTTTTGGGAATAAAACATACACATTTTCAAAATATTTCCAACCTGACTTTGCACCAATTCTGTAGAATGGCCCATATACATACATCATGCATGAAACTTAAAATCCAGGGCATATAATTACAGTGAAAAATGTAAACCCTTATAACTCTAAAGCAGAATGCCTGATATGATCAAGTGAGTCAGAAGAGTAAGAATATATAGTTTAAAATGAAAAAAATTACAATATTTATTAATAATAACAGCAAAAAATATTATGGCTTCAACCTGTGGTCCTTGCATTGGTTCTTCTGGTGAGTATGGCAGAAAGAATCTGTCTAGAGGGTATTTATAATGCTGTTTGAACAGGAAATCCTTCGCAAAAAATCAGCCCGGCCAGTTAAACCTCTTCCTCATGAATCTGTAAGTTATCTTATTACCCAATACTGTCATGCTAGTGCTTCAGCCCATTTTGATTGGCATGAGGGCGAGCCCTAAGTGGTTGGCACTGTGTGCCAGGTTTTGTGTTTGTTTGTTGGTGCAGCTCTTTCAGCTCTTAAAGAAGTGAAATGCTGCATTGGTTGAATCGTGATCTAAATTTCCCGATTTCAATATTTGCTTGCTAAAGGTGCTAGCTGGTCAGTTTACTTTTCAACTGCACTCTTGCAATGCCTTTGCCAACGCTACACAATTATTAATTAACAATAATAATAATAGTAGTATTGTTGTTCTAAATGCATATATGAATATCATACAATGCTGCATTAACACAACCAGTCACAGACATAGCATGTGTGAAATACATTGTTAAATGTGTTTAACTTTGTTAAAGCAATAATGTTATAAAGAGTCATAATGCTAATAGTAACCTTAAATGTTTATCTAATTTATATATGAAGAAAACTTCATCTGCGGACTGATGACATCAACAGCATGAGATTGTTTTGCTAGTATGTTCATTCATGTACTGCTGCCTTCATATTTGTGTGTAAGAAATAAGGTGCTATGCAGTGATTTCTAGTAACATTACTTTCATCGTGGAATAGTGACACTTTCAGAATGACCACAGGCATAGTTGAAAATTATGAATGAACTTGGTTTTTGATTCTCTCAATTAATATAAATGTAAATAGAATAGACTCTACTGTTAATATAGTATAGGTGATACAGATTATTAGCTATGGACAGGTCAGTGTCATGATTTAAATTTCACAACTTCCAACTTTCTGTGGAATTTCTCCAAGTACTGCAGCCACATGATTATAACACAATCCATCTCTCCCCTGACGTAAACAAAAGAAGAAAGAAGAAGTGATGAGAAACTAGACATACCACATAGCGTAACGTAATATGACTGCTGCACAAAGTGAGAGAATGAGCATGGAAGGATTATGAAATCAAGAGCCCCTGGGCACGAAAGCCTCCAACTTCCAGGCACAGCAAGAACCAACCACCCTCTGCTTCCGTGACATATTTAATACCTGAAAATTGCCTACAGGAGTCACAACACATCAACTGATGATCCAATAATGTATTAATGTATTTGAATTGCGAACAAATAGTACATTAACCTGTACAGCCCATTTTACAGGATTAATGAGACTAATACCACAGGTAGTAGCTGTGTCTATTCCGGGCCTGGCATGCCTTGCCAGTGACCCAGCCTGGCCAGTCAACCAGTCAAACAAGGCAGGCCTGCTTAACGCATCGTAGCATTACTTCAATCTGTAATTTGTAAAATGAATGTAAATATGCGTGTGTCCAAAAATAATGACTTTTTCCCAGTTTGATTGCCAGGCATGATAAAAGATATAACGAATAGACTAATATGATAGTGTTTACCCCTGTCTGTTTTAAAATGTCAATACTCTACATTTAGCATGGCTTTCAAACATATTCTTACCAAGCAATGATCATCAGGGCCCAAGTGGAACCTTTACATTACAGGCATTGGCTGCTGAATTTTGATTGGCAGTTGGTGACCATTTTGTTGAGCAAGCCAAATAGAACTTGATGAGATATTAGCAAATGTAGCCAGCTGTAAGCATACTAAATATAACAATTTTTAGCTTAAGTGGTTCATGAGATATTGAAATGTGTCAGTTGACGCCCCCTATGAACAAAACTTGTGAAATTTGGCGTACGTCCAAAGAATGTTTGAACCTCAACATCATATATTAGCTAGTGAAGTGTGTAACACTTGTTTACTTTAAATCTGGCTAATCTGAGATCTGGGCCATCAGAAGATGCCTAGGTGCTTTTCAGGTGCGTAGTCAATAACAACAGCAAGGTTTGAGAACTTTTAGATTTTAGTGAAAAAATATTATTTACAATTATACAAAACTCATTTAGAAAATGCAAAATAAAAAGTCATGAATCAAAATACTTGAATTTCAATTCAATCAAAACATTAGGTTAACTCAAACTCTTTGTTTAAATTCCTGTTTATTTCTTATTTAATTCTATTTTAGAATCTATTTGCTTCTTATTTAGTTCTGTTTTATTTCTTTACAAAAGTTAAATGTAGTTATCTTTAATTTACTATTTTAGAAAAATTATCTGGATATACTAAATTCTCTAATAAAGTTGTATTCTTATTTACAGTATTTTGGAATTATTTGAATATAAATTCCTAAGCAAATCTTAAAAATGTATTCACCTTAGTTCTCTAACAAAATTTAAAACCACATAACCCAATGCAACTCTACAGGCTAGCAGTTCAAAACAGTAACTCAAAAGAAATCAGTATCACATTTGCAATAGTAGGCTACGTCAATACATGCCATGCTCTCTCTCCCTTAATGTGCATTATTGTAAATACAGTACACACTTGTTCCTGATTTCTCTACCATTGCCTGACTGAGATCTCAATTTGTGTGGTATAAAAATACTATCAAGTATAACAATGTAGAGACCAGTGTTCACAGTTTTACTAGAAGTGTGTTATCAAATTACAAACTGAGAGTAAAGCAGAGAACGTGCATTCAGTTTGGCACAGTTGGTAAATGCATTGGCTACAAATGTTGATGTTTTCAGAGATAGTGCTTCAAGGATCACTTTTAGTGTTAAAGCATTCAGAAAAAAAACTTTGATGGCCAACAAGGAGGAGTACTCATACACATACACACACACCACAGACCCATTAAAGCAAAAACAAAAGTTGATTTATTTAATATGACACTTTATAAATGGCCGACTTATGAAGATCCTAAGGTCCAGATCAGACCGCCCCGTGAGAAATGTCACCAAAAGAAATGAGACAAGTTGCAAGTTGATGTTTGGATTTCTTGGCTTTTCAGTGGTTAAATTGCTAGTTTTCAACCAAAACACTGCACACTACAGTACTAAATAAATATATATAATTAATAATGTTTAAATGAACATAAAATACAACAATATTACACATCACTATAAATAAGTCGCTACTGGCAAAGCAACATTGAGAAACACTGTATACTGCATAGATCCATAGGGCACAGGAAACTGTCCCGTACCTAGATGATCAAAGTAGACAAAACAAAACAAAAATCACTTCATTAAAAACATAATATGCGTGCAGATAAGAATGTATGATATCTTACAGTAATAACTTCCCTGCATATCTTTTATAGAGGACTGACAGTACTATGTAAAATCCTGATTGGTTATAAAGTCCCCAAAAGCACAGCAGCTCTCAGCTAAGATGACTGTAAGGTTTCTGGCTGATCCTGTTGTTTCTTCATACAACACGCCACAACCTCCAGCATATCCTTAGCATCTCTCCTCATGAACACATAGAGTATGGGGTCAACCATGGGGTTCAAGGCCAGGAGAATATCAGCCAGAATCCATAAGTTCTGCACAGGGGCTTCGTTGAGGAGTGCGGGTGAGACAGTGATGGTCAGCATCAGGATGATGAATGGCAGAAAGAGAACTGTGTAAATGAAGAGAACAAGAGCCAGCGTTCCCATAATCCTTCTCCGTTCATGAGCTGGCACCGATTTGGCGTTGGATAGAGCCCTCCATGTTCCCATTGAAAAACATATGACCAGTGGGTAAGGGAGGAGGTAAAAAACAATCATACCTGAAATCAAGATTCTCTGATCCAGATTGCCAGTGAGAACAGCCAATGATACAATTAGCACATAAAGAACAGCTGCCACCCATACCATGAAAGATGCCCAAAGTGACATTTTCTTTGTGTGTCTGCAGCGGTACCAAATAGGATAAGCAATCGCAACATATCTCTCTGCAGAAATACACAACATAAAGCAAATGCTCGTCACCACACCAAGAGAATACACAGCAAACAGCACTAGATGCATTACGCTTAAAGGGGATATCATGTGCCAAACTGGTTTTGTACAGATCTGAAGCATATCAGACATGAGGAGGTTAATGACATAGACTGGAGTGACATGCTCGGACTTGATCAGACAGTACAAACCATACGTGGCTGCGCATATAATGGGGAATGCAAAGCAAGAGATTGCCCAAAATGCTGCAGTCACCTGGGAATGCAAGAATTCAAGATCAGTGAAATTTAAATATTCGAAAGTGTGGTTGTAGATTCCTTCCATTTTCAGTAAAGCATCTATAATTCCTGTTGGATACAAAATACGTATATAAACATATCATCCATGAAACTTTTGTTAAAATCCAGGGCATATAATAACAGTGAAAATGTGGATGGAATTACTTTTACTTACAATGCTAAAGCAGAATCCCTGATATGATCAAATGATGGAAGGAAATTACAATATTTAGTAATTATAACAGCAAGAAATATTATGGCTTCAACCTGTGGTCCTTGCATTGGTTCTTCTGGTGAGTATGGCAGAAAGAATCTGTCTAGAGGGTATTTATAATGCTGTTTGAACAGGAAATCCTTCGCAACAAATCAGCCCGGCCAGTTAAACCTCTTCCTCATGAATCTGTAAGTTATCTTATTACCCAATACTGTCACGCTAGTGCTTCCACCCATTTTGATTGGCATGAGGGCGAGCCCTAACTGGTTGGCACTGTGTGCCAGGTTTTGTGTTTGTTTGGTGGTGCAGCTCTTTCAGCTCTTAAAGAAGTGAAATGCTGCATTGGTTGAATCGTGATCTAAATTTCCTGATTTCAATATTTGCTTGCTAAAGTTGCTAGCTGCTCAGTTTACTTTTCAACTGCACTCTTACGATGCCTTTGCCAACGCTACACAATTATTAATGAACAATAATAATAATAGTAGTAGTATTGCCATCCAGGGGTTACATTGATCAACTGTAAGATAAGAGATACCAGAACACCAAATCAAGGTCACTGTTGTTCTAAATGAATGTATGAATATCATACAATGCACCAGTCACAGACATAGCGTGTGTAAAATACATTGTTAATATAATATATTGGTATGTTCATTCATGTACCGATGGTACACAGAAGAAGCCCTTACAAACACTTGCCAAGATGAAAATCCACAGCAAGGAGTTGCTCACATTTGCCTTCATATTTATGTGTAAGAAATAAGGTGCTATGCAGTGATCTCCAGTAACATTGCTTTCATCGTGGAAAAGTGACACTTTCAGAATGCCCCCAGGCATAGCTGAAAATTATGAATGAACTTGGTTCTTGGTTCTCTCAATTAATATAGATGTAAATAGATTATACTCTCCAGTTGACATAGTACAGGTGATACTGATTATTACACTATGGACAGTGTCATGATCTGAATTTCACAACTTCCACCTTTCTGTGGAATTTCTCCAGCCATCTGATAATAACACAATCCATCTCTCCCCTGACGTAAACAAAAGAAGAAAGAAGAAGTGATGAGAAACTAGACATACCGCATAGCGGAACATAATATGCTTAGCGCAAAGTGAGAGAATGAGCATGGACGGATTCTGAAATCAAGAGCCCCTGGGCACGAAAGCCTTCTGGGTCCTCCAACTTCCAGGCACAGCAAGAACCAACCAACCCTCTGCTTCCGTGCCATTTAATACATGAACATTGCCTACAGGACTCACAACACATCAACTGATGATCCAATTATCTATGTTTATGTATTTGAATTGCGAACAAATAGAACATTAATGGACAAAATAAAAAGACACCTGTATAACCCATCTTGCAGGATAAATGAGACTAATACCACAGGTAGTAGATGTGTCTATTCTGGGCCTGGCAGGCCTTGCCAGTTACCCAGCCTGGCCTTTCACAACCAGTCAAACAAGGCAGGCTTGTCATATAGCATTACTTAAATAATATTAAATAGATTTACTATTTGTAAAATTAAAGTAAATATGCCTGTGTCCAATACTTAGGAGTTTTTCCCAGTTTGATTGCCAGGCATGATTAAAAAATTATAGATTATATCATAATAAGCTTACTGTTATGATAGTATTTACCCATGTCCAGTTTAGAATGCCAATACTCTACATTTAGCATGGTTTTCAAAAATATTCTTAGCTTCAACTAATAATCCTACATTGTATTCATACATGCATATTTCTCAAAACTTTGTAAATAAATTACACATTTTAAATATAGCCGCAAGCAACGATCATCAGGGTCCAAGTGGAATTTCATGAAATTTGAACCTTTACATTACAGGCATTGGCTGCTGAATTTCGATTGGCAGTTGGTGACCATTTTGTTAAGCAAGCTTGAGTCAACTTGCCATAAATATTTTGTAATTTGTGGTGAAACGGTTGTCGAGGTATTGAAATGTGTTAGTTGCAGTGCCTCCTATGGATGAAATGTCATGAAAATTGGCATACATCCAAAGAACGTGGTAGTGATACAGCCTTTATGTCATAAAATAGTGGTTAGTTGAAGCACTAGATTTTTACATTAAACATTATTCACTAGGTGGAGCTACTCCACAAATGAGTTGTAACGAGCGAGGGTCAGATAGATTTCATAATTTTTGGTGAAACAGTTGTCGAGCTATTGCCTAAGAAGTGCTTTGAGCCTACAGCATTTCAAGGGGGGCTAGCATGAAGACACACCTACCTAGGGACACAGACCTAATATTCCGTATCAGCCATCAGAGTCTAGAGTCTATCACGCAAGTTTAATGTTGATAGGAGAAGTCTAAAAATATGATATTGACCAAAAATATGTGAAGAAAAAAAATATTTTACACACTATATGACTGCAGTGGCGTTAGAGTTTTACCCTACGTGCAGGTGGCAGCATCAAACTCAACAGAGAGGTGATCTGACAGTTTTATGAAACATTGCAAGAGGGAAAATGAGAAGGGTTTATGCCAGGCAGACCAAAAGTGTATTACCCTGGGCCCCAATGCAAGATGCAGAGAGAAGAAAAGAGCTGTGTTCAAACATGATATATCTCATATAGATACACTCCCCCCCTAAAAGACAAACAAACAGACCATGATATCAACTTTTTTTCACCTGGACTACGTGTATACCCCTTTCATAAAACTAATGTGCGTTATGCGAAACTAAACACCTCCATCTCGCGGTGTAAATGAACTGCAATTTATATGAACATACACATTTCCTCAAATTTAGTTTGTAGGCGAAGGGTAGTATTACACTTGAAGTTTCCCATCTACAACAACGCACTCTTTTTCGTTTTCATCCCATTTCATTACAGCTACAGCTGTTTGATTAGGCTAAAAACTTTCCCCGCGCGTCATCTTCTGTATCCTGTAACATGAACCCGCCTGCCGCTGGAACAGACTCACGTGGACTGCATGATACGCCGCCGTACGCGCGTAAAGAAGGAGGAGAGAAGCGTTTTTCGGCGAGTAGCCCGCCGCTCAGGAAATGAGTAAGACACTGCGCGAATCTAAACAGAAAGAAAGGACAGTCAAGTAACTGCCATTGCGCGGACTTCCTTTATTGGTGTGATGGATATGTAACCCAACACTTTCTGAAATGGTCTGAAAGCTCACCAGAGGACAAGGTTTGTGTTCACTTTTAGTCTTTTTAATTCGCAACACACTCACGCACATTCTCATATACACAACAGTGAACTACTGAGAGAGAGAGAGAGAGAGAGAGAGAGAGAACAATCTGCCTGTTACTGTTTTGGCTTAAATTCAACATCTGTCTATGTACCAGGATGTTAGTCTACTAAACAAAATGAAAAATTCTGTCTGAAAAGTTTAGACATATTAAATGTGAATTACTTGGACACTAGTTTAGAAAAACTTTGTTTCCAGTTGTTGTAGCAACCTCAAGAGTTCACCCATCATCCGTAGTGGTGGGCACGATGGCAACGCATCTCTAGTTTCCACTTTGGCACGACATGTGAAAAGGTGTGGGTCGTATGAAGTGATTTCCTGGGAAACACAGAGAGTAAACAAACTGTAAGAATTTCCTTAACATTCAAGGGAAGGCTTATTTTGCTTTAGACCTCTATGGTACAGTTTCCTCACCCGATGCCTACTCGCTACATAGTAGATGAGAGATATTCTCCACGTACCTTTTTCTTTTGGTTTGTCATGTGACCATTACCATGAAAAGGGGCACCCCTGCTGATACAAAGCAAAAATTCTTTGTGTATTGTTACCGTTAAACTAGTTGTTTCTGTCCTTGTATCCAAATTAGTTACTCTCAGTCTGTGAAGCCAGCTGTCCCAATGAGAGAGGCAGAGTCTTTGTGCTCACTCATGTCAGGATTCCTCAAATAAACTCAGTTTGGAAACAGGACTAAGCCAACAAAATAAAACATGGGAGAGTTCTGTTTTTAAACATCCTGCCATTTTTTTCTTCTTATCGTAATGAGAGTTGGGCTTGCACATATGCATGTGGTACTGTGTCATGGTCTGTTATTGCAATATTTAAGAGCATAACTGGATGAAATAACAGTTTTAGGTGGATCGAGAGTCTGCTTTCAAAGAATTTAATAAATTCTATTTCACACAGTGCTGGCAGTTGTGATACGTGGTGCCTGGGAAAGATTCCCACTGTTGTACAGCGTTACAATTTCTGTTCTGTATTTTCTTATACAGAGCTAGTGCTGACTTGAAATGACAACTTTGCAAAGAGACCAACTTCCTTCCTGGTGTACAGTTATATTTTTATACTTCCTAAAGTGACAGAAGAAATGCTGCAAATGTACTGACAGTAGTTTCCTAAATACCTAAAGCCCATGTGCTGGATCCTTGTGTTAATGTGAAGACATTTTACTAACATGACATTGTAGTCCCTAAGAAAAAAGAAAACCGGTTGGACTAGTAGTGTGGAAACAATGTTATCAGCCCATGTGGAGTTATCAGGGGACACTGCTGTGTTTAGCTGGGGGAAAAAAACTATCTGGAAAGGTTATCACACTTCGCTCTCCAGCGCACATATTCAAACAGGCTTGATGTCTGGGTCAGAGTGGGCTCCAAGCTATATTTAGACAGACAGCACTGTTAAAATGAGAGAGAGAGAGTGTGTGTGTGTCTGTGTGTATGAGGTGGAGAGAGGAAGGAAACAGGTCATGGTCATGGTTCTCATTTTACTTATAAACATTTACTAATTTTTTTACTCATTTTTATTTCTGTCCCCTCCACAGACTCCCTTGTGAGGATGCAGGGGGCCATTGCCCGTTTCTGTGTGGTGGTGGCAGCTGCCATCCTGAACCACCCCTTGCTCTTTCCGGACAACAGCACTGCACCGGACCCTAAACAGGAGAATGACCTGCTGGTCCGCATGAAGGAGCACCAGGAGAGGCTGGAGGCTGAGCAGGCTCAGCTGGAGCAAGAGCTCTCAGCAGAGGCCCTTGATGCTGGCCTGTATGACAACTTCAGCTGGTATTTCTGGAGCACTTTCTCCCTCGTTATTTTCTTCATCATTGAGGTGTGCAGGCAGGAAGCAAGCCAAGTGGGATGCCAGGGCTCAAATGCACCCAGTGAGGATGAGGAGTCCTGGTTTGGTGTAGGATGTGCCAGCGGCAGGGGCTTAGTCTTAGAGAAAGGCGCCCTCAGAGGCTTCTGTGAGAAATGCTTCCATGGGCCGACCCACGAGAGTCGCAAGTTGCGTGAGTTCGTGGAAGGCTTCGCTGATGACCTGCTGGAGGCTCTGAGAAGTGTAGGGGACCGCGAGGCCGACATGGAGGTGGAGGACTTTGTGGGAGTAGGAAGCGTGTTTGAGTCCTGGGGTGTCTGCAGGCCTTTCACGTGTGACCTCATCGTGCCATTTGCCTTGCCTGAACCCTATGGCTACCAGTTCAAACTGTGGTGCGGCCCATCAAGCGACCTGACCCCGGACCTGTGGCAGGGCTGTGGCCAGATCCGTTTGGCCCGATTGGGCGAGGACAGTACCAGCTGCCTATGTGGGTGCACCAACCTCGGTGAAGACATGCTGTGCCTGGTCCATGCCAGGAATGACCCCCCCAAAGATGACGACCACTGCCTAGAGGAGCTCCTTTGCTCCAAAGGCACGACCAACCTGGCCAAAGACCAGGTCATGAAGTGGTTCCAGATCTCTGTGACCAAAGCGTGGGGGCGCATCTCGCACAAGTATGAGTTTGAGCTCACGTTTCGAAACCTGGACTCCCCTGGAGCCCTGAAGATCCGTTTCAGGTCAGGCAAAGTTGTGCTGCTTAATCTGACCCCCGTGGTCCAGCTTGAGGACACAGATGCCTACTTCATCTCGCATTTCCCCACGGATAGCGAGAGCTCCTCGGACACGCACTGGCACCTCTCCTTCTGTGTGTACGAGAGGAACTTGCTCAAGCTCCTGGCCAAGAGCCTTCCTGAGAACTCCTGTCACATCCGGTGCTTGCAGGTTGCCTCCTTCCTCCACAAAAAGCAGACCAGCCTGACGGGCAGATGTGCCCTAACTAACTATCACCTCAAAACTGCACTTCTGCACTTGTCGCTGGCTAAACCCCCTTCTGCATGGGGACCTCAAAACCTGGACCAGAGATTTGAAGATCTGTTGGGTTTCCTCCAGAAAAGTGTTCAGGAAAAGAGACTCAGTCACATCATCATCGGGAACTCTTCAGTTCCAGCAGAAATCAGAGTTCCTGACATTTTCCAGGCGGCAGAACCAGTCAATCTTTTCCGGCCACTGGTGCTGCAAAGGCAGCTCTACTCTGGAATGGTGCAGCATGTCCAAGAGATGGTCCGGAATGCTCCAGTTCTGATCCAGGAATACACTCCTCACATTCCCAATGGAGATGTTCCCCATGGGCCACACTCGGAACTACAGTCGTAGTGTGGTTCACCGCAGAAGAATGGACTGTAATCTTAGGTTCAGTGACTCAGTTGTAATTGCCTGGAGAAATTACAGATTCCTATCACAGGAACTGTGGTCGTGGCTTGGAAGGAACTGAATGAGCAGGGCTTTGGTTTTTGCTTGGTGGTTGTTGTACTTGTTTTCCTTTGGAAAGCAGCTACAATGACAAAGAAACTTCTTATTTCTCCATCAGGTTGCAGCACAAAAATAAGAGGCCACTGATCACATTAAGTTTTGCTGAACAGGGAAGTGTTATTTACTTTGTTACATTGCACATTACTTGACTGCTTTTCCCAAGGTCTCAAGGTCACCTTGTAAATACTTTGGCATTCCTTGTGGAAGAAGTTAGTGATGTCCACTGCACTCACTTAAAGTCCCTCAGTACATCAGTCAGGGAGACATGCCAGTGGTACTCTGTCAGGCGTCACAAAGGTAGAGATAAGGTTTTGAGAAAAAGTGCCTTACATGACATGGTTTCACTCCTCCTGGAAACCCTGACACTGTATACAGGACTGTGTTTGCCAAAAACTTTGTTGTGCTACTTCTGTTATGCTTTAGAGACTAAAAACCCAGGTGTCATTGCTCTTGAAGGCCTAAACCATGCACATGCAACTTATTTCTTGACTTTTCGGAACGAAACAGAGGTGTTAAGGTTCCCGCAAAGGCCCTGCACTTGAAATTATGGTAATTATAGAGGCTATCTGGGCTGATGAAGGATACTTGTATTTTTGGTTGTTGTTGTGAAGTCAGAGAGCTATTTATCGAATTTACCTCCTGCTGTATTTTTGGATTGTACTGGTTAGTGTTCGAGCTTGTTTCTCATATTCTCAAAGACAACAAACACAGAGCCTTACTCAGAAACAACTCATCCTTAACTAGCATAATTGTAAACAGTAAAAGATCCATGATGGGATAGGTTTTGGTGATCTAAAATAGGAGGTTTTATTCTCTTCTCATCCTCCTTTTTCTGTGACTGCACTGATCGTGTTTTTCTACAAGAAAACATGATAGAGGGTAGTTGGGAGGCTGTCAGCTCAATGTTACTTTAACTGCAGGTTGTTTGTCAAATGTGTCAAATAGCAGTCTGAATGTACTGTCAAGAGGAAACAGTGAGAAAAGGAAATGATTTAGCCCTGAGAACAGCTCACCACATTTCTAGGCCCCGAACAAGAGTTGTAATTTAATAAAGGGTCAACAACATTGCTGTATTCAGAGCATGGCGTGACTGTCAATGCACATCATGTTGTCTAAAGAAAAGGGAGGTCATTGTATTCCGATAAGCATGTCATCTGAGGAGATGTTTCAGGGCCACTTCATGGGCTTAGGGCTGAAGTTACAAGAAGCACTTGAGTAAATAAAAAATAATACGCTGTACTTCTCTTATAAGTAGATGTTATTGCACATTACTGACCTGAACCTTTGGTCATGAACTAACTGTAACTACATCTTGTAATAACCCGTTCTACATAAGAAATACATTGTGTCATTTAATTAAGTATAAAGTGTATAGTATCTAAGGACACTTAATATAAACTGGAACCGAGCATGCTTGTTGAAGCTAATTCAAATGATGTTTGGTGCTTCAGAGTGTGTGTGTGTGTGGGCTGTGCTGGTCACATGTAAAGCACTAGGTTTAATTTAGTATTTCCTGTACTCAAGTTTGCTGATTTCTCTGTTTGTTAAGAGGACAAAATGACATTGAGGATAGCTGTAAGAAGGCTGAAATATTGTGACCACATACGCACATCAAAAGTAATGAAGGATCTTACTAGTTGCTGTTCTTGAGTATTAACCCATACCTGAGTTTGGCTTCAAATCTTAATGGTTACAATACATGCCGTTTAAATATTGTCTGACAAGGCCTGCAGTTATTCAGTGTTCAGTTGAATATGATTTCATTGTATATAAATGTATGTTTATTTCTATTTTATACCAGTAATTATTGGTGTATTTGCTCCATGAAGAACATTTATATTGTATTTGGTGGAACTGTTTTTGTTTACATCAATAAATGCACTGCTTTAACTTAAAAGCTTGGGGCATTCTTGATTTTGAAACTTAGGTTCCATGATATACCATATATTCCATATAGATATGTGTGTTCTGTCATAAAGACAGTTTTCTACAAGAACACATATTTCAGTATATACTCTTCTGTAAATAGAAAGAGTAGGCCAGGCTACATTTCTGTTTAGCAAACACAGGTCATGTGAATGTGAGTAAGAATTCCATTCCTGTTTGTCACTCAGTGACGTCACAGTAATACACTGAGTGCCTCCCAGACTTCTAAAATAGAACCAGGTGGGTGGAGTTTGTCATAGTCATGGTTTGGTCAGAATTTTGAGAAAGACTTTGGCATTAACAGAGGAGAGGAGAGCCACAGGAGAGCCATCTGCTGGTGACATACGGTATTTTTCTAATCTTTGAGATGATTATCATGATGGGTCACTTCTGAATTCTTGCCTGAACGAATAACACAACTGAATTTAAACAAAACTGTCTTTATTTGCTAAAAAAGACTGCTTACACCAATTTGTAAGAAAAACTTCTGATACCACAGCTGAATGTTAGAAATAAAATCCACGATTGCCCTCAAAGCTTAAAGTGCTGAAATGAAAATACCAAAAAGACAGTTGTTCCTACATAAATAAACTCATTTAAATCTACACCAAATATAAAAAAAAACACACCACTTTTTTTTTTATTACAAAAAAAACATCAATGTATGACTTTAGTCCCACAACCTTTACCTTTCAGCTTCACTTCCAAGCTACAGTCAAATCAACATTAAGCGACTAGTTAGGCAGGCCATCAGGAATAATGGATGCCTCCAGAGTAACGGTCACCGTGGAGCTCACAGGCCATAGTCATAGTCTGGTTTGCCATCCATGTAGGTTTTGTAAAAGGCCTTGTAGGTGTCGGTGCTGAACATGTTGGCCTTGACGGTAGGGTCTTGCAGCATGAGTTCAACCCATTTCTTGAGCTCAGCACGACCCTCCAGACAACTGAAACAGATGATCACAAGAACATCCTTACTGTTTGACTAGGACATGAAACACAGAGAAAGAAGCGGCGCTGACAGAATTCAGTTCCTAGCGCTCAAGGAGAACAAGGAGTTAAATTATGAACACATACTGCTTCAGCTCCATCATCTCCATCCTCTCAAACCAGGGCCACATCATGTAGTCGATCATCGTGACTGAATCTCCTCCAAAGAACTTGGTTTTCTTGTTGACCAGCACCTGAGAAAACAGCAGGACAGTTGACTTGAGCCCCCTATCATCAGCATTGAAAGGGCAGGCCGGGATAGACGTTTAGATGACATCCAGAAGGGCAGTCACAGATGCAAAGAAAGCATTCATTACAACAATGGTGAATGCTGCACTGAAGCAAAATGGCATGAATAAGGATCTGCATGCACTAATCCAACATGTTAGAGTTGTACATTTCCATTGCTCAATCAAAGCATTTCTGTTCTGATGCAAGAAAAGGTTTCACATTCTGAGGAAATTCCTCTAATTCACTTCCTCAATGTGAGCTTGAAAGATAAAAAAAAGTCATGCCTCTCTGATTCACTGCAATCGACACTATGGATTTTAAGCTTTTTGTTTTATGTTCTGTTAACCTGATGCTAGGGATGAGTGATATATCGGTATATAAGGTACACCGATATATTTTTCAAACAAGATATAGGATGAGACAAAACCGTTTATACCGATATAGTTTATACCGATTTTGCGGTACGTAGCATTGCCCACCAAAAGTGCAGCCTACATGGGATATGACCATGCAATCACACACACGGCCCTGAGCCACTTCTCCCAGAGCCAGCTGCAATCTGAGGGCCCATATGATCTGATCCATTAGTTTTACCCCCTAATTCACAAGACTGAGCAAATCATCACACCTGGGTGGTTAATAGGTGTTTGGAGTGTTCGGAACAATATTATATCGATACCGCTGTGCCAAGTATCGCAATATTTGTTTATTTAATATTATGATTTTCATTTTATTTTGATACATACGTCTAATGATAACATTGCTTCTGGAGTTCACTAGATGGCACAAGACCTCGTTCTTCTCGTGCATAACAGCGGATATTGGAAAGGAAGTCAGAGTCGAGAACAACTTCACTGCGCCAAGATGGCTACAGAGACTCCCTGTATCCGAAAAGTAATACATAGGTGAAATAAACCGCAATGTATCACAGAATCGAATCGCAATACTGTATCGTAATCACAATGATATTGTATCATAGCTCAAACATCGTGATGGTAACGTAGCTTCTTTGGAAATTCCTATTCCTAGTGGTTAACTCAAAACCTTATTGTATTAACTTCTGTGGTAATGAAAGTTTACCTCATTTAGTTTAGACAGCTTCTCCTTCAGCTCTGCCTCCAGGCCCGACACGTCCTCACCATTCTTCTTGCCCATTGGGATCTTATAGAAGTACGGAGTGACCTGCACAGGCCCAACATTTCACATTCAATACATTCAGTATTCATTTACAACAGCAGCAATCATATTTACCATTGCCGTTGAAGTTAGGCACCTAGTTTAAAGCATTATCAGAACACAAACATATGAATCTCATCCATTTCTATTTAAACAAGGGGCAACTTCAGCTCATTAGTCAGATACAGTACAACTGGCGTAGGAGAAAGTGTTGAGCTTGAAGTAACTTAGCACATGCAATTGTTTGCATAGTGAATACATTCACTCATTCCATTGATTATTCAACCATTCATCCATTTAGTCATTCATTGTAAACTTAAAGGTGTAGTCCTTGATTATAATCCCTTTCACTTTTCCTCTAGCTGTCCAATGTCTGCACTTAAATAAAACTGGTGTTCCTGCAAAGTCCTGGCTCTGTAAATGGGACTGGGCCAGACTATTCCTGCCAACCAATAACATTGCTTCAGAATCATGGAGAGGAGGGGTGTATTCGCTGCCTGGGAATTGACCCAGTGGAGTTCCATGTCCTACATGACGAACTGTGCACAGAAACACAGAATCACTGAGCACAGGAATGTGTGAAGATTAATGCTCTAACAAGAACGACAGAGAGTCTTGTGTATTCTCCCTGTCAGCTGGCCTGCATTACCTTGGAAAAATGTTCCAGAAGCATCTTCTGCTGAGCCTTCTCAAACGGATCAGAAGGAAGCAGTTTCTTCTCTGCATACACCTCATCCAGATACTCGCACGTGATTGGCGACTCGTAGATCACCTGACCATTCACAGTCTCCAGCGTTGGCACCAGTCCGAGAGGGTTCTTCTCCAAAAACCAATCAGGTTTGTCCTTCAGGTTAATGTTGACTGTTTCATGTCTGTGATAATAATAGAGTAAAAAAAACATTTAAGGTGCAATATGTAGGTTTTTTTTACATTATTATCCCATAAAAATCTCCCATATTTATGCAAGTGTACAGGGAATACCGATAACATAATAACTGTTAATAATAACTGTTCCAGTGCTTTTTGTTCATCTGGGTTTTTAAATACTGTTTACAAGAACATTACAATGTAAATGTAAAATTGCATTAAAATTCCTGAAACAAACAACAATATTTATCATTCTTCATTGCAGAGGTAAGCTATAAAACAGGCACAGATCTCCAGAGAAAAGTCTGTAGTGATCAATAGTGCCAGCATTATGATCCTTCAGTGTCAAGTAAACAAATCACATATATGTAACACCATGGTCTAGTCCACCTCCAAGGCTGCGTCAGGTACTTACTTGATACCCTTGGCATGAAGCACAAGCCTGGTCCTCTGGGCAAAAGGGCAAAATCTCATGCTAAACAGTCTGATTTGGCCCTTGGGAACAGGACCAGGAGCAGAACTTCCTGTTGTAAAGGGTAAACAGATCAGTTTATGTAAACAAACAATTAGCTTGCACAAAGATTCACGGGTCAATTTAACACTGAGTGAGTCCTGGAATAACTTTTGTCCTTATGCATGTAATGATGACAGAGCAGAAATCGCTGCTTCCACTTCAGGAATGCACACTCACTGTGGGTGTGTATTATTAAGTCTCCACCCTCATCTTCAGGTACCCTGCTGACTACTCATAACCATGACTTTCAGAATGCAATCATGCCACCTAACAATGATTCAGCAGCTGGAAGGTAAATGGCCGTGTTAAAAACGTATTGACGTCATCATTACCAAGCAAAGTCTGTGCAAATGATCTGTAAAATCTTTGTATTGCAGATCAAAGGCCTATGCATACTCACTTGTCAATATTCCATTGTCTAGATCTCACTTAACGGCATGTGCATGCAGAACAGAGACTGCCATTTGAGTGTAGGCTACTACACACTCTGTGGCAATTGGGGAATGTCAGATTCAACTTAAACCCAAATCAAAAACATTCTGTAACAGAACGTCCGACCCTTTTTCAATGCCAACAATATTTTTGGCATTGCATAAGATACAAACTGGGGCAATGTATTCAAAGCAACCACTGTAACGATTTTGAATGAGGCAAGGTAGAAACGTACCTTTAGCGAAGCTTTTCTGAGTTGTTGCCATCGTTGCGTTAGTTGAATATCTTGGCCTAGGGTATCTACGAAGTTGTAACGTCAGCCTGCATTGAATATGAACTTGACATTGTAACAAAAATACATCTTCGTATAATCAATGTGCAGCTCATGGTGCAGCTCATGGTGCAGCTCATGGTGCAGCTATGTTTATTTCAAAATTCCAGTTATATTCTTCTAACTAATCAATACATTCAAACTGATTACGATTACTTTCATTTACTTTTTCAAAAGATAAATTATATTCGTACCCACCACTCTGAATGAACTATATTCCTTCTGCTCGCGCGAAAGTGCAACTGCTCAATATGGCTGCTTGAACTATATTATAGATAGACGGGCTTTGATACTCGTTTTACTTCCCTGGGCGGGTCTAACATGCATTCCACCAATGGAAATAAGCTTTTTGGGGGGACGGAAATTAGTGTTGTCGGGGAAACGCTGAAGCGTCTACACACTGTGAAAGCAACAATATACGCCTGTGGTTGTTTGGTGGTTCTCCTGGACGTCGAGACTAGTTGAGGGAATCTGGGCATTAACGGGCAGTGGACATTTGAATACCCTGTGTGTTTATAGGCAACTACTTTTCTTCAAATTCGTTTTGATCGTATATGTCGAGTGAAGGACAATAAACACACGTGTTGTTCCCACTAGTTGTCCAGGCTTTTTACTATTTATGCAGAAGACTGTATCCATATTGGTATAAAGTAACCTATGTTTGCCCTTTTAAACACCTGGTTTCATCCCAAAATTATTTCCATACAATTCGTTTAGAAGATGACCAAGCTTTTGTTTGCATGTGTTTGATGTAATGTGTGTCTCTGTATGTCTGCGAGTCTGAGAGAGAGACTGTGCGTGAGTTTGTGTATTTTTCATTGTGGGTTACCTCTGACATCACCTGTGTCTGTTTTTGATTGTGTGTATGTGTGTTCCTGCAGCATCAGTGGGTATGATGTGTGTGGGTCTGTGTTTCTGTGTGCCATTCAGCCACAAATCCCTCTAAAACAACAAACATTCACAAACGCTCACAGAACATATAATCCCCAAATTGCTCTGTACCCTTGTTCTAACAAAACATTACTGAGTGTATAAGTACACGTAGACCTCCACGGTCCCATTTCAGTGTTAGAGGTAGGCTACAATAGTCCTACATAGTCTACTGTTAAGGACGACACAGTGGCATGGCATGTGGCTAACACACACAGACCTCCACCTATTCCTACAGTAAATTACATTTCAGTCAGTGTGTATGTGTGTCAATTTCAATCAATTTGTTTATTTGATCAAGAGGGACAGTGTACATTCATGAACATTAAGATGTAAATGCACCCAATTGTAGCCAAAAGGCTAGTTTCCATTGGCAGACCCCCTGCCAGAGTGAAAAAGGCTATACAACCTAAAAAAAGGCATTAACGTATATATCAAACATAAATCAAAATCAGACAATAAATAAAAAATAAAATAAAATAAGATAAATAAAATTAAAATTACATACATAGACACAATGTGCTTTGAGTGCAGGGAAGTGAATAGGAATCAGACATACAACAAAAATAAGAATATGAATAGGAATCAAACAAACAACAAAATAAAAATAAAAACAGTCCAGCCTCCTTGCGTTCTCTCCTCCCCGACTGTCTCCAGACCATCCAGTTAGGAGTTGGGGGGCTCCTCCTCCCGCTCCGCCGGTAGTCCACCACAAGCTCCAAGTGTGTGTGAGTATGTGTACACAGACAGACAGTCATACACAATTATGTGTGAACATATTGTTGCAATAAATGTTGAAATATTAATAGCAATTTGGCGAGAAAATCGCGACCCTGGCAACTGCAGCATGGACATTACATTTTACTTCCCTGGGCGGGTCTAATGAGAATTTCACCAATGGAAAAAAGGTATGTGGGGGAGTCGGGAGTGATGATGGTTGTCAGGGAAACACTAAAGCGTGTACACACTGACGGCTGGAGAATGAGTATCTCTTAAAAATGGATGCTTTAGGACATTTAGAAGTCAGGTGAGCGGAGTACTAAACTGTTTTGACTGCATTAGGATATTCAACTTAGCTCAATTTAGTAAATATTTATCTCACATTATTTTGGAAACAGCTTCTTGAATGAAATGAAGTTAAACAGCTAAGTTATGCTAGCGATATTATCTTAAGCTAAGTAACCCATCAACCTGAAAAAAAGTAACATAAACTAGCATTGCCTACATTTGAGTGCTAATTGATCACGTTAGATGGTTGCTAAATTAGTAACTTTGACTCAATCGTTAATGGTGGTTTAATTTGTACAGGTGGGTGCAGGGTTTCACCAGCCGGAACGTTGCATTTGTGGACAGGAAAACGGCATGTTACACCTGTGGATGTTTTGTGGTTTTCTTGGACGTCGAGACCAAAACGAGGCAATTTCTCCATAGCCCCGGTCGCGGAATCGGGGCATTCACAACCAATGGACATTTGAAAATGTTGGCTTTTTCTGACCAGAAACTCAATCCCTCTATTTACGTGTACAGCTACCCAGAACTTACTCTTCAGTGTGAGCTTGAAGGCGAGTCCTAGTTTGTACAGCGTAAAATCTTCTTTTACGCTTGGGTATCATGGGACTAACCTACTCAGCTCTCATTTCTTTTCTGAAATTACAAATTGGCTATCGCGCGATGTAGATATAATGTCACACTGTGTACATGCCATAGTTCTTTGTCCAGAGGTTATCCGTGATCTTGTTAAGCAAATAACCCTAGCATCTTTAGCTCTAAGTGACATTCTTAAATACCTTCAAAGAAGATAAACCTTTATTTAGGCCACAAAAAGTAAAAGAAAAGAAGAGCAAAGTTTGACAGTAGTTCATATTTGGTTGCTATCTATGATCTCTGAGCGAAGGCATTTAACATATTTCTTTGCTGGAATATTTAGGCTCAGCTCAACTGGACTACACAGCTCTGGCACTAAGTGATACTGGTCCTTACCTTGCTTGTTCCTCATCTGTACCTGATCACACAATCACGATTTGGTAAGATTTAGATATTGTGTGAATCTATATCTGTTTTAACTATCTATCTTTAATAGATCTGATGTATTGACCCAAAACATTTCTGTAGGGACTGGGAGAAAAAGGTTCCATTATGCAGCCACGCTCAGATGAAAGAAGACTTCCCAATTTTAGTGTTCAATCCCATGAACTGGCACCAAATCTGTGCCATGAACTCCAGCTCACTTGTGGTTTGGAACATTGAAAGAAGTGACAACCTATGCATTTTAAAACAAAGGTAAGTCTGATCCACTAGTTATCATTGTGTCATATTTTTTTTTATTACATCAGAATGAGATTCTCTCCAAATCTGATACAAACCAGTGCTGCATGAGTTTTGCATTTTGTTAAATGTCAGTTTAATGACCTAATCCTTGTTATAACAGTGTGACTCAAATATTTTAAATTATTGTTTATTGTTGTCCTCCAGTGTAATACACCTCCCAGCCACAGATGGCAGTGTGGTGCAGACAGGGATGGGCCCCTCACAGGATGCCAATGGGAAGCTTTCGTACCTCGGCCCTCAGATGCCCACCTCTTCCATTGCTGGTCTCGTAGGGGAGCGCGCAGACAGATTTGTGGTAAAGCCTCATTACAGCATGTCTAGTCATTGGCATTAAAGTTCATCTTATAGCCTAAATCACTGATAGCCTAAATCACTGACTGACTGTGTGTGTGTGTGTGTGTGTGTGTGTGTGTGTGTGTGTGTGTGTGTGTGTGTGTGTGTGTGTGTGTGTGTATACGTGCATGCATGCATGCAGCCTAAGCTTCACAAGAAGCCTCAGCTAAGCCCTAGCAGTGTGTGCTGGTCGGCTGCATCTCATCTGTATGTGGGCTGCAGGGAGGGCTGGCTGCTTAGAGTCAACGCTGAGTCTCTGCTTGTCTCCATCCTCCACAGACCAAAACACAGAAAGGGTAAGTACGTACACAGTCTAACTGCAGCAATCAACACATTGCACACAGACACACACTTAATGTGGACACTAAGATACTGTACACACACACTCACACGCACACACCAGAGATAATAGCAATAAAAGGGTGCACACACTGACATATATGCACACACACACACACACACACACACACACACACACACACACACACACACACACCCACACACACACACACACACTGTTGTTTGTGTAGTTGGACTGCAGTAATTTAGGATGTTCTTGTGATTTGGACTGTAGGAGCTCATAACATTGCAGCCTTACAGGAGGGCAGTTTCCTAAGCATGGCGCTGCACAAAGATCGACTACTTGTGTCTGGAGATGTAAGGGCAACACTCACGGTGCTGAATTTCCTGTGTGTGTGTGTGTGTGTGTGTGTGTGTGTGTGTGTGTGTGTGTGTGTGTGTGTGTCTATGTCTCTGCCTCTTTCTGGTCAATAGCAGGATTGTGTTATGTACATTAAACAGTGTCTATGCCTTTGTCTCTGTGCTATGGCAGGATGGGTTTCTGCACATTCTGCAGGTAAAGGGGAATGTGTTGGAGGTCACACAGACAGTGGAGCTGGATGAGCCTGCCTCCAGCATGTGTTGCTCATCGCCGGACAAGGAGAGTGTGCTGCTGGCCACCAATTCTGTACGTAGGGTTTTGCTTCATTTAATTTAATTTGATTTGTGTTGTTTGCCTGTCTGGTGTGAAACAGTTGAGGCTGTGCCATTGGTAAAGTGAGTGTGTGTTTCGTGCTGCAGGGTCATTTTTACCACTACAAACCCTCTGAGTCGGAGAAGGCAAGGAAAATCCTTGAGGTCTTGAGAGGGGGCTTTGTGGCTGCATCTCCACTGCACACAGAGGAGAACCTATACTGTGTGGTGAGACATCGCATTACTTTTAAGAAAGGGGGTAGTGCACATGTTTCTTTAATCACTAGTTTTCAGTTCAAGGCAGCAAGGGAACATCTCACTGTTGAACAGGTTAATTATGGAAAAAAACATTGCATGCCATGTTTTTTTTTGGAGTAATGTAGTCTGTTTGGACCAGCTTTTGTTCCTAACTGTGTTGTGTTCTGGGTAATGTAGTCTGTGAGAGAGAGTGGGGAGCTGCAGCTGTGGTCTATGGATGCTGGACTCTGCGTTGCATCCATCAATCTGCACGTTCAGGTGAGGGGTAAGGTGTGCTGGAACAGAAGAATGCCCTAGCTGTGACTCACTGATGTGGCTCTGTATCTGTGTTATAAGTGTAGTGTATATGCACATGCTAAATATTAATGTTTGTGTGTCTGTCATACCTTAAGGCGACAACTCTGACCTGTTGTCTAGTGGCACAGTATGTAGCCGTGGGAACTGCTTCGGGCCAGGTCCTGTTTGTGGACCTGTCCATGAAGGAACATCCTCGCCTGGTGCACCGAATCCAACTCTACCACACACCCGTGGAACACCTGCTGTGAGTTCACCTGCCACCACACCTGTGTGACTTCAAGATGACGCACATAAAACTACATGTTGCTGATCTTAAACTTTAAGCCCAAGGACATACTCTAACAACATGTACAAATATGGAAAACACATTGAACTATGAAGATTACATTGGACATTAAGCACTTAACAATGAATTAATAATTAATTAAGTTTATAAAACAATTGGGTTCTATTGAATTATTTAGCTGTTTCTGATTGGACGAGAGACGTTCCATGAGTTGGAATATCCCAGGACATCCCAACTCTGACTTTTCACAGCTAATAATAAATCACTCCGCGATGAAACATTCTATAGCACGTTGATAAGCGATAACCGTTAATTCAAAGTTCTTATAATTCCAAAAGACGTTGACAATGGAACTATTTTTTTGTTGCGGAGAAACAATGGCGAAATAATTTTTTTTAATCAATAACTTCGTGTTTAAATGTTAATTGGTTGACTATAAAATTGTTTTATAAAAGCAATATAGTACGAGTGCGAGTGGGGTAGGTAAGGGATATTCCCACGGGTGATGTTGCCTGCGCCACTCGGCCTCCGGCCTCGTGGCTACGGCCGAACACCACCCGTGGGAATATCCCTTACCTACCCCACTCGCACTCGTACTATATTGCTTAAGTATAAGACATAGAGTTCATATAATATGGGTCTGTTCTTTGGACTGAAGTGTTTCTTGTTTTGCTGATAGGTTTGAGCAAGGAGGGAACTACCTGATTATAAGTGGCTCAGACACAAACATTTTCCTTCTGGATCCGAGGCCCTCCAAAGGCTTTGATGTCATCGGATACATAGGTAGAATGTATACACAGGCTGCATGTGTGTGTACACAAATGCATTAACACACATACACATTCACGTGAACTGCATGCATATGCGTACGCACACACACATATACACGCGTGCACTAGTGCCCCGCAAAACAACTTATTGAGATTGCATCCTGAATATTGAGATAATGTCCTACATTTCTTTGGTAATTTGGTTTTTAATTGTCTACGCCCGGAACATGAGTTGCTTGTGCCGTTGCAGCATAGTTTTTTTTTAATAGTGCTACATCAGAAGCAGCAACCTGGCTCTTACAAATACGACACAGCCAAGCTTTTCTAAAAGTCTGGCTTTCATCCAATTCAATTTCATTTCAATGGCTTAGAAGTGAATTGACTAGAGGACAAAGTATAGGTGTTTACGAGCTAAAAAGCAGAATATAAATGTTTCTTATTCAGTTAGATAGACATTATATCAAAGTTTTAGGTTACCTCTCAGCGTAACATGTCCCACATTGTCCCACACAAATGTAATACTCCTCTCACATTTAGTCTGTTTGAATCAGGTCACCCTAGCGTGCGCACACACTGAGTTTGTTCTGTTGTTACATAGTGTGGAGCTGTTTCGGAGGGTCGGAGTAATTGCACATACATGTGCACACACAGAAACACACACTCACACACACACACACACACAGTCACAGACACACACACACACACACACACACACACACACACACACTCACAGCTACTCTGCTGTGGTTACAGAAGCCGATGGGCCAGTGGTATCCCTTTCTGCTCTGAACATCAAGGAGGGGGATCTTGTGAAGGTGGTGGTTGTGTGTGGAGGAACGAGGGATGAGCAGATGGAGAGAGGAGTGAAAGGGGGGAAGAGAATCAGGCTATTCACTCTGCCCACTCAGAAGATCTCATCAGGTGTGTGTTTGTGTATTGTACATGTGAATGTTTGGCATTTTCTAAGTATTAAACCTAAGTAGGTTTTTTATGTATACTTGTATTATCAAGTATTTATCTTTGTGTGTGTGTGTGTGTGTGTGTGTGTGTGTGTGTGCGTGTGTGTGTGTGTGTAGAGCACCCTGACTGTGTGGACCAAAGTGGTCGTATTTTCTCTGGGCTGCTGCAGGTGTGCTACTATGAGGCAAACCTCCCCCTCTCCTCCTGTGCACTCAGCCTCAACAGGCTATATGCCTACTGCCATCCGAAGAAGACTATTCAGACATACCAACTTCCAGAGGTACATTCATACACACCACATACACACAAGGAAACAAACACACTCTTACACAGACATACACATGTGCTTACACAAGGATAAACACAGACACCAACTCACAACAAACATAGGCCATAGGCGTAAGAAAATATTGATATACTTGTGTGTCTATATTTATATATTATATATATGTTTTGTGATACTGTATCAATTCTCAAAAACACTGCACATGAAAACACATTTTTAATTAATAGTTTACATGCAAAGATGTATGGCAGAAAGTGGTAAAAAGTGGTTTAAACCCTCGACTTCTAGATGGTAGTGACTCTTCCACTCCAACGTAACAACTTAAACCGATACAGGAAGTAGCGTTAAAAAAAGTGAAGCGACGGAAATGGTATTGTAGCGCCTTGCTTACACTATTGCAATATATCGCAATATAATCATAAGCCCTGTATCGCGATACGTATCATATTGCCAGTACACAGTCCTAATAGGCCACAAACAGAAACGTCCTTGTACTTGTGTACCCTAACCTGTGTGTATTCCTCCAGAGCATGGGTTCCTTAGACGCCCCTGTGTCTGTGGCCCCCGATAATGAGGTGGAGGGCCACCCCCTGGGGCCCGCCCTGCTGCTGATGTCTCCCCACCACGCCTGGCTGGCAACAGTAGGCCGCGACGGCTTTCTGTACCTGCGAGCCTCCTCCAACTTGGTAGGGCGCGATGCTATGGCAGTGGCTGTGCATACTACTCTGTGAAACAGCAACCAAGAAGCCAGGGGAGTTTTGAGATTTGAGCAGGGATTTACGGATGTTTGAGGGGCTTGGCTACCTCATACCAACAGGTTCAGGAGAAATAAATAGGATCTCTGCCCAAATCTCAGTATTAATTAAGGGATGTTGCATAGTTTCAGGGAAAAGTGAGATATGCGTGTCTCAGTGTTAACAGGACTAATTCGTTAAGTGTGTATGTGGTGTGTATGTATGTGTATACTGTTTTTGGAGGATGATGATGTTTAATGCTGTTCTAACACATGGACACATGTCTTTGTTTTGATTGACAGGACCAGTATTTACAGCTTCAGTGTCACTCTAGTTGGCTGGGTGGGGGGCGGAGCCTAGCTTTCACCTCAGACAATCAGGCTCTCCTCAGCACTGGCCTCAGAGATGGCAGTCTGGTGTGCATCAAACACAGGTAATACATATTCACTCACACAGACACACTTACCCTTATTCACCTACACACACACACACACACATACACTCACCTGCATACACATCAAAGTCTTGTACACATACAGATAGCTAAATGAGTGCCTTCACTGCTACTAACCACAGCACAACTCATGTCTGTGGACTGGGTCACAAATGGTTGCATTGTGCTCCACTCTGATTGACCAGGCAGATGGTGAAGGGGGCGGCCTCCCAGAAGAGCCAATCAGTGGCCTACGCCGAGAGCTCCGCCCTCTGCCAGATGGCTGAGTGGGACCCGGCAACGCAGTCTGCTACTGGGTCCACCAGCGAGGTAGGGAAGAGGCTATCAGGATGGTAGCCGGCTCTGGTACAGATCTGGCCCTAATTACTGCCTCATGTTGCTCTAATGAAAGTCTTTGAAAATCTAATTAATCGCTAGTTAAGCTGATCATTTAGTGATAGCCACGGTATATATTAACATTTTTATTCATCCAAAGGTGATATTTCACTAGCACCAGGTGAGGAAGACTTTGTAATGTTGGTGATATTCCTCGACTTCTCATGTCTCAACGCATATGTGTTCAGGAGGGGGTGCGGCAGCGATCAGACATTGATGTGACAGAGCAGGATGACAGCTACTGCAGTCCTACCTCTGAAGCCCTCTCTAGCGCCACCTGGCTGGACAACAAGCTAGAGCTGGTCAGTATTCCCAGTGTGTGCAATTTATACATTTTGACACTAGAGGGCTCTCATGGGCCAATGCTTTGCTCTGTCAGTCTTTGACAAGGTGGTCCACACAGGCTTGTTTTGTTTTGCTTCATTCCTCACAGGATAATTTAATGTGTCACTCAGCTGGTAACAAGGCATTCATATCAGTTAAATGCTCTCCTCTAAGGAGTTTCGAGTTATCCCTGATCAGTTCTTTAAATGCTTGATTCCCTAAAGCAGTGTGTAGTTCATGATAGATCTCAAAATTCAAAATTGTGACCTTTCTTACAAAATCAGTTATTTTAGTAATTTATGATAGATTTATTGCCATTATACTGCCATTATATGTCTTCTTGCATGTTATATAAAGTCTTACTGGCCTTTGCGGTATAGTTGACTTTGGAAGTGATAGCTCAGGAACCCTTGCTCAGTCGGATCAGGCACCAGTAGAGCAATTTGTCTCTTTCTGTGTTTGTTTGTATGACTGGTCTACGTTATGGCCTCTGTATCGCCCCCCTCAGTCTCTCATTGTGTCTGACTGGATAAAGGCTGCTGCTTCAGTGGGAAGGTGTGCAGCTGTGTGTTGCCTGCAGCTACATTCCTGCGCTGGGATATATATCTCACTTTAAGGGGACATGCATGACAGCATGAACCGCAGAATCCCAGTGGGACTTGCAGACATCTCCATGAGGAATGTGTTTTCTTTGTGTTGTGTGGATTAATTTTTGTGTGTGTGTGTGTGTGTGCAGGCTTGTTTTGCATGTAGAGCTGGTGTTAAGTTTATGTTGTGGTTTCTCCAACCATCTTCATGCTTTGTTCTAGGATGGATAGATTATTGCAACAAGTGTTTTCACAATACAGTAAACGTCATCTCGCCACACTCTTTAAACAATCTGTCTCTGATAGTACTGGAGAGCCATTCTGAATCATCAGAACCATGGTTCCATATTCACTTCCGAATGATGGTTTTACTTTGCACCATCACAAGTTGGATAACGTAATTGGAGTTGGTTTGGAGTGTGGTTGGAACTTTGAATGTGAAGTAAAGAAAATATAATCTCTTGATCTCTTGTTTTGCTTTATGATTTATCTGGCTACTTTCATCCATTTGTTTTCACAGAATAATTTGCATCTTTTTTGTCATCTATGATGTATTTTTTACATTTAAATCACCCTTCTTTAAAGAAGAACTCTTGGGGAAAAAAGTTCTTTAACCAGTCTAACTATTATGGGATAGATGTCTCCATGTAATTTGATCTGTGAGAATGAGCCGGGCATTAGAATGAACTGTACTGCACATCCATTATCTGTCGGTTAGCCCTTTGTGTCCCTGTGTGGGAGGCAAAGCTATCTGTCAGGGCAAGCCCTCAACTTCTGCCGTGCTTCTCTACAGCTGCAGGAATGTGTTCGCGGAGGGGAACAACCCCAATCAATGCCATCCACTGAAGAACAACAGACACCGCACGCATACTCATAAGCACACAGAGACACACTCACACGCACTACGTGCACATCCTCACACACACACACACACATTTTTGTGCTCATATGTTTTACAAACATTCATACACATACATGAACAAAGACAAAAATGAAGCCACCCTCACACACACGCGTCGGCTCATAGGTGCTGTTTCTGTGCAGGTCGGTAAAGAAGAAGACCAGCAGTTCACTGAGATAAAGCAGAACCTGAGGAAGTCCGTTAAAGAACTCCGAGACACTGTAAGAGACAACACACACAAACCAACACAGAACACACACAGAACATGACTTAAGAACTGTAACAGAGGTACCTAAAAGACATGATGTTTGCTTGTGAGTGTGTATGTGTATCTGTGTTTATGATGTGTGTGTGTGTGTTTGTTTGTGTGTGTTCATGATGTGTGTGTCTGTGTTTATGATGTGTGTGTGTGTGTTTATGATGTGTGTGTGTGTGAGTGTGTCTGTGTTTATGATGTGTGTGTGTGTGTGAGTGTGTATGTATGTCTGTGTTTATGATGTGTGTGTGTAGATTCAGGTGATGATGAGGGAAAATGAGGCCCTGCCTGAGATGGAGCGTCTGGAGCAGCAGGAGTTTAATTTGGACGTGATGGAGAGGAAACGACTACAGGCAGAGGGAGAGCAGGAGGTCCAGAGGGTAAACACCCCCCACATACACACACATGTACACGCAAATAGACTAAAATACATGCACATGCATACACACACTCATACACACATGGAAACAATCTACAAACACTCACTCATTCTTCCCCATCAGGAGGCTCTTAGTGTAAACCTGAAACCCTTTAAGGAGTCGCTGTAAAGTCGTCATCAAAGAGCCGGTGTATGTTGTGCCCAAGGCTTGTATGAAATGTCCCTGTGAACAGCCCCCTTGGTTGCTGCGGTGTGTTTCTTCTCCTGTGTGAAGGTGAGGAGTGAGATTGAGATGGAGAACCTGGCAAAGAGCTACCTGCGGGAGGTGCTAAAGAGAGAGTGCTGGGACTCCATGAAAGTCAAAGGCAAAGCCATCATGGTATGTCTGTGTGTGTGTGTGTGTGTGTGTGTGTATGTGTGCACGCGTGCATTTGTGTGAAAGTGATTTCATTTCTGGATTAATGTGTGCCATTCTGTTGTTGTTTGCATGTATACATCTCTGCGTGTGTGTGTGTGTGTGTGTGTGTGTGTGTTTGTGTGTCTGTTCTACCTGTCTGGCAGGCCTTCAACATGCCCTATGAGGTGAAGAACTACGCCATGAGGGAGAGAACTCAGAAGGAGCTGGATGAGTTACTGCGAGTGGAGAACATGAGGAAGATTGAACTTGCAGACTCGAAGGTACGATAACCGAGTAAAAAACAAGTCAGAGCAAACAAAAGAGTTTTTTTCCCCCCTGAGCATAGCCTAAGATAGCCTTAGCCTCTACTGGACAAACTAGTGTACTATGTTGTACTGTTTTGTTGTCTTGTGTATGAAGAGACGGTTATTAGTAACTTTAATCTATCTAAGAACTGTAGAGTAGAGAGAGTATTAGTTGATTCAACTATATAAAGAAACTGTTTTAATGATTGTGCCTTGTTGAAGGACTATTTCACCTCACAGAAGAGGAAGCTGGGGTTTAACACTGGCTGCTAATTAACTACTCTAATTGCTAACTGACAGCAGCCTAAAATCATTGGGCCTCATCCTCGAACATTTTCTGAAGTTTCTTCTGAAATGTTTCTTACGGGCTTCGGAAAGACATCCGCCAAATTCATGAACGCTTGAAAATGTGTTCCTACGCAGCAGAAGTGTTCTGAGCTGTGCTCCACCGGAAGAGTTTTCTTAAGTTAAAAGCGCGTTCTCGTGCTCCTGAATTTGCATACATACACGCCCCGCCAGCTCCTTATAAGGGCACGCAACCGTAGTGACGTGTGCTGTCGGAATCTACCGAGTCCACACGAAAGCAACTCGTAAGCGAGTCATGTCAAAGCGGAAAGCGAGCACAACTAAACGCAGATCTAACTTAACCGGTGCAGAGGTGGAGGTACTGACTGTTGCAGGATGTAGGTGTGTCCATTCTATTCCACTATGGCTATTTTAACGCGATTGAGTTTAGTGCTTATTTATTTATTCACTTACATTTGCAGTGTTCGTGTACAGTGCCCTCCACAATTATTGGCACCCCTAGTGAATATGAGCAAAACAGGCTATAAAAAATTATGTCTTTGCTGTTTATCCTCTTGGTCTTTCACTCAAAATATTCACAAAAATCTTACCTTTTCATTGAAGTAAAACTATTGAAAGAAATTTTTTTTTTTGACATTTAAATAAATATTTTTCCCCAAAAAATGTGTGCCACAATTATTGGTACCCCTTAATTTAATGTTTTGTGCAGCCTCCCTTTGCCAGGATAACAGCTTTGAGTCTTCTATAATGCGTGATGAGGTTGGTGAACACATGGCACGGGATCTGAGACCATTCCTACATGCAGTATCTCTCCAGATCCTTCAGATTCCGAGGTCAACGTTTGTAGACTTTTAAGCTTACTGGAGGGGGCTGTTAGGTTTTCATTTAATATCTGCTGGTATTTGATGGAGTCCATGATACCATGTATCCTAACTGTCTGTAAAGCCGCTGTAGACAACGTTCAGGTGTCCATCATGTTTCCATGCGAGATCCTGACCTGTGTTTTCACCGCAGCTTCAGCAGGAGATTCTGGAGCACATGGCCTGTGTGCTGACGGAGCGTGAGGAAGACGAGGATGAGAAAGGATCAGAGGAGGAGAGCCTGGCCCACAGTGGCAGTCTGAGTGCCCAGTATGGAGGCACCCAGCCACTACTACACAGCCAGTTCAGCCTGCACATCAGAGAGCAGAAGATCAACCAGATCACCCTGCTGCAGGTCTCTCACACACACACACACACACACACACACACACACACACACACACACACACACACACACACACACACACACACACACCAATCAAGACAGACTAGATTATTCTAGGCTCTTACCTGATATCCTGGTAATGCAACAAAGACCATTAAGCATCAATACAAAATGGTATAATACAGTAAGCACTCGATCAGCAAGGAACAGGCATGTATATGTACCAGATGTAAGTGCTCAAAAGAAATTGGCAGGGTGAGTCCAATCTAACTATGACTACTTCGCTGTCTCTCCCAAAAGGATGTCATCTACAAGGTGAAGAGTGCCTTCAATAAGGAGTTTGACGGCGTGTACAAGCAGAAGGAACGGGAGATGCAGCGTGTGTGTGAGAAGAACAAACGCATCACAAAGATCATGGCCGAGCTGGACCTGAAGGAGACCCTCTGGGAGCCCAAGCTCTCTGCAAACGAGAGGCCAGAGAGGGCTCTGACAGTGGACGACTCAGAGGTGTGTGTGTGTGTGAGAGAGAGAGCGAGAGAGAGAAAGAGGGAATGAGAGTAGGAAAGAAATGTTTTCTTTCCTACTCTCATTCCCTCAGTTAAAGAGGGTGTGCTAGTGTTTCACATTGTATGCAGTAAACTGCAGTGTGTGTATGTGTGTGTGTGTGTGTATGTATGTGTGTGTGTGTGTGTGTGTGTGTGTGTGTGTGTGTGTGTGTGTGTGTGTGTTGGTTGGGGCGGAGCAAGCAAGGGTGGGGAAAAAGATGAGTGATTTATTGTGTGTTATGTGTGTGTGTCTGTGTGTGTATTTTCATGCCCCAGATCAAAGTGGAGAAGTTCTTGAGCCCAGAGCAGAGGCAGAAAGACGAGGAGAAGGGAAAAGAGGAGGACAAGAGGAGACTCGAGGCGAAGGTGTGGGGCTCTCTCCCGATCATATCTTTTGGATACACTGACCTTCTTTCCAGTAACTTAAAAAACTTTCTTGTAGACAGTGGAAATGGCAGCAACATGGTTCAGATTATTATTATTATTATTATTATTATAAGTCAGGTCACTTCCCCTATGGTTTTGTCAACAGAAAGGCATTTCAGCATTTGCTAGGACTTATTTCTAACCTTAACATGCAGATTTTCCTATCTGTGTTGCTCAAAATCAGTTCTGGGGCAGTTCTCCGGTCCCTCTAATTTGAAATGTTTGGGGATCTGTGCACAAGCTCATAACACTCGGGTCCTTCACCACACCCTTTCACAATGATACACCGCTCTAACAGGTTGATTTAATAGTGTTTCATAGGGAATCTGTTTTGGGGTGAACCTGTCTAAAGGTGCCCCGGAGGTTTGTTTCAGCAAGGAAGAAGCTACGGGTCAGTACTTGTGTGTGTACACTGGGAGAGGAAGGAGGTTTGGGACCCAGCTCATCTCATCCGCTCTGTGGGCAGTGAAAATATGATTGAACTCACAACAGCTCGCAACCGAACGCACAAAAAAACTAAATCTAGTCTAAATCTGACTAGATTGGCCTACACAGGTTTCAATGGAGTGTTAGAACACGTCAGGATTGACTGCTGTCACGTTCTCAAAGTTGTTTCTGTTTTGTTCTTTTCTCTGTGGTCTTGGGCTCTGGTGGAATAGTAAAAAATAAAATGATGTCCTATGCCCATTCCTAACCAGCTTTCCTTGACCTTGATCAAAAATGTCATGAGGTCAAGGATAGATGTTAAGGAGAAGGACCAAAAAAAGGAATGCGACAGTGAATGTTATTGGCGTGGGTCATGTTGATAATTTGTTGTTACTTCTGCAAGGAATTGTGGGACGGCATTCTCTCCTTTCTTTTTGTAAAGGTTGGGCCAGTGTACTCTATCTAAAGGACATAAGGGAGAAAGCACTGAAGCACCTTTCCTTCAGCATTTAGAGAATTCAACCAGCTCTTATCATGCCTGCCACTTAGATACTTCCTGGTCATTTCACTCAGTAAGGAACCTTCCTAAGCAAAAAAGACTATTCGACCGCAGCCACGTTCTCTGATATAACAAAATTCTGTTCCATGTCCCTTAATTAGACAATTCTTTGTTTTGCTGTAATCTAGTTCCATGTTCTTTGATCTATTGAGCTAATGTCTTGTCTGTATAGGGAAGATGTCAAACCTTCTGTTTGTACTGTGTCTGTTCTTTGAGCGGGTGGTCTGTGTTCCTTGTTCTCTCCTCTGCAGAGTGATAACATCAGGGAACGCGCTCTGGACGACATGATGGCAGGAGTGCTAGAAGTCAAGAGGGAGGACACCCTAAAGATGGTGACGAGCATCAGTCACACACACACACACACACACCCACCCACACACCATTCCCCACTCCACTGATCACTTTCAGTCTGGTTGACTAGGTCTGGCATTACTATGATAGAGATTTTCACACAAACTCCCCCCGCCAACCCCTCCACACACACACATGTACTAACATACACACACTCATACACACAAACACTCACCACCCACCCATTATTACCTGTTAAAATCTGCAGGAGATCTCTCCGCCCGAGTTCATGTCCAAGCCAGAGCTACAGTGGACAGAGGAGGAGAGGAAAGCCCACAAGGACTACGAGAAGAAGGTCCAGGAGCTGCAGGAGGAGCAGGAGAAGTACCGCAAGGTGGGGCTCATCTCCACCACCATTACATCCATATATCTGAAAAAGATGTATATTTACACGTGACTGTCACAATGGTTGATAATGTGCCGTGACTGCCACACCAACACGTCTGGCTTTGAAGGGTTATCGCCCCAGAGATCTGAGTTTGGGGCCAGGTGGGGAGACTGCTCTATTCCTTTGGCACATTACACCTTCATAATCAAGGAGGAAATAATGAAAGGAAAGGCATCCAAAAGAAAGAGAGGTAGGGGAAAAAAACACTATTTTTCTGTTGAATAGTTATACTTGCTGTATTGCCTCTGTCCCAGGCTCTAGAATCAGAGATGAAGAAACTGCAGACATCCATCAAAGAGGCAGCACAGGGCTTTGATGACATCCTCACGAAACTGTTTGAGAGGAAGGTGAAATCAGAAATGGTGATAAACCAGGTAAACCTCAAGTGAGGAGTGTTTTTGTTCTTTCTTCCACATGACCAATATGGGCAACTCTGAGCAGCAGCAGTCGTACTAATAGTCGTAGCAGCTGTAGGAAGAAAAGAGCCATGTTTGTTTTTCATTTCACAGGAGGAGCTGAAGATTGCTAACCTGATTCACTCCATACTAATCGAGGACGAGATTATCAACAGAGAGAAGGAGCTGAACCACAAGCTGGAAAAGATGAGAGCTTTAAAGGTACTTCATCTGACTCAACACGGATGTGGACCAAAAGTTGCCTTTTTTTTAAAGCGGAATTTATTGAAAGGGGGCTGTCAATATAGATCTGCTCTGGCCTGTATTCATGCGTCACGTGCCAGAAGTCTGGCATGTTTTACATGAACCGACTTGCGTGACATTTAAAACGGTTTGCCTCTGACACAGTTTGTCCTTCGCCCTTCTCAATATTAATGTTTTATTGTGTGAGTCATCTGTTCTTGCCCACAGCAAAACATGGGGGAGGACCTGAAGAAGTACAGGGAGGATGTGGATGTATTCAGAGAGACATACGACAACATCGTGGCAGAGGACAAGGTGAACCTACACCGCCACATGGCGTTACCTAAACATGCATCTGGAGACTGGTTGGTCTAATCTCTTGCCACCTTAGAGAGAAATCATAACCTGGCCATAAAGCTCAGTTTGTATGAGGACTGAAATATTTGTTCAGTACTTCCAGTATGCTTGAAAAGGACAGCATATTGATTTTATCTTTGAGAAAATATATAAATTATTTTATTATTTATTCTTGCATACTCCCATTAACCAAAATAGGTGACTACAATGGATCTGGGTCTTGTCTCATATGGATACCAGCTAGTCCTGATACAAGTCAGGAATAAATCCATTACAGGCAGCTTGATATGATATGGTCTGTGTGGCTGATTTTATTTTCTTGCCTCCTGTAGCTGCTTGACCGTGGGTTTCGTAAAGAGTTCTTCGATATACCAGGACATGTAGTTGACCAGCTGTACAAACTTTACAAGAGAAGGCCCAGGTACCAACCATTATTCACTACATTATCCAGACAACTGAACCAACTTGTCAGTTAGTCACTCAGCCAACAATCCTGCCCATATGTGTGTGTGTGTTCATGTTTATACATGTCTGTGTGTAAATGTATGTATGCATGTATATGGGCAGTGGCGTAACTATAGGGAGTGCAGGGAGTGCAACTGCACTAGGGCCCGTGACCAAACGGGGCCCGTCCTCAATCTCATCGAAGATATGGGATAACCTTATTGGTCTAACCATCTGCTTTAACATTGAAGACCTGACTGGGCCCCCTGCACCACTCATAACATCGATATATAGGCATATGATCCAGTCCCATCAATTCGCAAACATTTCTCAATTATGGTGTCAGTTATTCATAATTATGATCACCTGCCCAATAAACATTTTAACAATAGTAAGTCTTAACAACAGCTAATAATTCATTTTTGCCTCATTTGCCTTTTGCTGAATGAAACGAATCTCGTTTTTATTAAGTAATATTGCCATCAAAAAATAGCAAGGATGTCTGGGTAATATTGTTGTCAAAGATTCTATAGCCCACCCACACATGTTGCGATTGTTTCCCATCCTGTTGTGTGGCATTGCGTTGCGTGTTGACAGCCAGCTTTCCCAAAGATTCAGTAGTATGCGAGCAACCTGTCATGTCTTTGATGCTTTACACCCCAGTACCCTTCAACTCGCAAGAGATGATGAGCTGTTTGGAAAGGCAAAAGTTTTGTCAGACCACTATGACAGGGACATTGCGCCCACGTTTCCAGCGCAACTTCAGGTCCTGCTTTAAAGCAGCGATCTCTCAGCAGTCATCAGTGCAACAGATAGCAACAATGCTGATTGTTGATAACCACTCGGTTACATCAGCATTTGGCGAGGTGTGCACAGCTCTGCTATTGTTTCTTACCGTACCTGTGACCGTAGCCACAGCAGAGCGATCATTTTCTAAACTAAAGATGATTAAGACCCACTTAAGGAGCAGCATGGGGCAGGAGAGACTGAGTGGATTACCCACCCTGTCCATCGAAAGCATCCGAGCCAGGGAGTTGAACATTTCTGAAATTGTTGAGGATTTTGCTCAACGCAAGGCTCGTAGGATGCCATTCTAAACGCCATGCATGTTACGTTAATGCTACTTGAAATGTATTTTGTTTCGCTTCAATGTTGTAGAAAAAATAAGTTACTTTGCCCATAGGCCTAAGTGATATTGTTGGAGGAAGTTTTTTTTGTTATTGATTGCAGTAGACGAGGCGCTGACTGTGAATCCGCTGTCGAGTGGCTGTTCCCATAAATCCATGCAAATGTTCGTTATTCACAATAATGTTTGATTACCCCCTGAAGAAGTTGTATTAATGTTTTCCCATGTGTTGTCTATCTGCTCATTATACACTATTTATCCAAAATCAGTTTGATCGATGAAATACTGTGTTCATTGGTGTTTTTATTAAAACATATTGTAGCAACCCTTAATGTGTATTGTACATCATAAGTAGATTTCCCTGCACCTCGCCAAACCCAACATTCATTGTTTTCGCATGTCAATAGGTCGGTTTGGGGGGCCCGTTTATGAGATCTGCACTCGGGCCCGTCAAGTTATTGTTACGCCGCTGTATATGGGTCTGTGTTTGTGTGCATTTATATGCGTGTCTCTGCCTGTGTACGCGTGCGTGTGCGTGTACGTGTAGGGTTCACCAGATCCGTACGCAGACGGACATGCCCAGTGGAGCGGGGTCGGGCCAGGCGCAGACTGAGGGCCTGTCTCATATGCTGAAGGCCATGGAGGAGCTGGACTCCGGGGAGCAGATGCCGGACGGACTGGACCCAGCCGTGTGGGAACGCTTCTGTAATTCCAGGAGGGCCAAGGTGGAATGTGAGCACCAGGTATGTTTCTGTCTGTGTGCAATTACCTATGTGTGTGTATTTGTGTGGCTATTCTCCTGATGTATGTGTGTGTGTGTGTGTGTGTGTGTGTATTATATGTGGGCACATGTTCCTCAGGTGAAGACAAAGGCTCTCACCATGGCAGAGATGCAGGCCTTTCTACAGAGGAGAACCGACGAGGACGAGAACACTCGTCTGGAGATCATAAACCTCATCGAGGGGATTAACAGGTAAGAGAACTGTGTTAAAATGTGTTAAGGCTAATGACTGGGCTAATGACTGCTGATTTTTTTTTAGTTGTAGTACCAGCGAGAGTTTGCTTTAAGTGTGAGCTGAGTGTGGGAAACGCCCTGTGTCCGTGAACATTTGCACTAAGCACGTTTGCCTGTTCTTTGTGCACTGGTATATGTTTGTGTTTGTGTGTGTGTGTGTGTGTGTGTGAATCCTTAGTCTACGTGAGGAAAAGATGCGTTTCCGTCTGGACATCATGGTGCAGTTCCTGATCAAGCAGGGCCAGGTGGAGGTGGAGGTTGGGGACTTGGTGGCCGACTACTCTGACTCCTTGCTGCTGCACCGCAGTGTGGTGGAGGAACTCAACGGCACCATTAGGGTACACACACACACACACACACACACACACACAGATGAATAAAACGCACAGACACCATTAGGGTACACACACACACACACACACACACACACACACACAGATGAATAAAACACACAGACACCATTAGGGTACACACACACAGATAAATAAAACACACAGACACCATTAGGGTACACACAGACAGATGAATAAAACACAGACACCATTAGGGTACACACACACAGATGAATAAAACACACAGACACCATTAGGGTACACACACAGAGATGAATAAAACACACAGACAATACCATTACCACATGACCACACAATCTCAAATCAAACACACAAATATAACACACACACACAGACCTTAAGAAGACCCTACACAACCACACACACAGACAGAAATAAAACAGACGCTCACATAAAGCACAAACATTCAAATGAAATACATTTACACACACACACACTTCTCAGACCTTGACGAGCTGTGTGTGTGCAGACGCTGGGAGAGCAGAAGATCGCCAGCATGGTGGAGTGTAAGGACTTCAGGAAGGGCATCATCCAGCAGGAGTGGGAGCACAAGAGGATGCGTATGCTGATGGAGGACCTCAACAACAAGGCCCGCGACATCCAGATGTTACGGGTGTCTCAGGAACTTCAGGAGGTGGGAACCGACGCACACAGTCCATCCCACTGATGTGCCTATTCATCTCCACACTAATCTGATCCTACTCGTGTTCTAACTGCATTCACCCAGCTACTGCATATATACAGCTATAGGCAGCAGGCCTCTGATTCATGTCCGGATCATAGCTGGCCTTTTATACTAGTTTCTATCGATTCCTCAAAGTACTTTATTATAAGAATGGCCACACATGGACTGACATACTGACACTGTACACATGTGAAATCAGTGTGATGATCAGCTTTGAACTGATGTTACAGTGTTTTGATTTCCTTCCCAGTACTTGGGTGAGACAGACCATGACAATAGACTGTCCAAGCAGGTTTTGACTCTGGAGAAAACTATTGCTCAACAGGAAACGGTAATTATTGATATTAGTCTTCTTTTTAAAGAAATGTAACCACTGACCACATAGAACACATTTGTAATAGGATGAGTAATCTATTTACAATCTAAATCTAAAAATAAAATAAAAAAATGAATTTGAACTGTCAGAAAACTGCTGTGTATGCCCCAGTAAAATAATATGCAAAGCAAGTTGACTAGGCTATGGTCCATAAAGAACATGCATATATGAAGAAAGGAAAGCAGTGTGTGTGTGCATTGTTTACAGATGCACCTGAAGAATGTGCAGAACACAAAGCGTCTGATTAAGCAGCTGGAAAAGCAGGCTGCCGTGAAGGCTAAGAAGAACATCGTTCTGGACACACAGCTGGCCAGCATGCAGATCACTGTGGCCGAGAGGAGAACCATCTATGACACCATAGGTACTGTGTGTAAGGTTCCATCCACAGTCCCTCCACCAATGCACAATGATCATCAGATAATTGGCCTGATTGGTGGCTTACCCCCTTGATGTTACTAGTTAGATGTTGGAGGGCCACAGATATAGGATGCTGTTAACCGGTCAGAAACTAAAGGAATCCGATGCTAATACTGATATACACTATGTCAAGAATGTGTCTATCACACTTACGAGGTTAAAGAAATGTATTCATGCTAAACATCTAAGCAGCATGCTTAGTTCAAGTCAAATGTGTACAATAGTGCAGACTTACAGTCTAGATAGATAAGCCTGATGTTCTTTCAGCCATGGAGGATAACCAGGAGGCCGGGGCCGATGAGCGCTACAGGGAGATCCTGGAGCGGAAGCGGCTGGTGGAGCTGGCCAAGGAGCAGGCCCATGAGGTGGCGGTGCTGCGTGCAGAGGTGGAGAGGATGAGGATGAAGACCTTCCCTGCCCTTGCCCAGCTCAAACGCAGCTGATACACCACTGACATGTCAACAAGGTCCAGCTCAGACCTGGAGTTTGATATATTACTGAGTTTATTCATATAAATATTTCACAAATCCTCAAACAATGTGAGGGCTTTTATTTACAGTATTTGTGCACTTGGAACTTTTGTGGGTTCATTTATACGTTTGAACTGAAGGAAAACTCACACACATACATTTAAAGGGTATGCATACGAACAAAATAACAATTCACATTACAACTCCAATACAAAGGAAAACTGTTCACTTGGTAGGGAGCAACAAGAAAACTTCCAGAAAGCCTTTATATAAAAAAAAAAGGCACTGGTGGTGATCACGAAGGTTCTGGCCCATAAAAGTTCTGGTTTGGGTGAGGCACCTGTGATCGTGTTAACAGGTTGTGATGGTTCTAGTTTTGGATTCCTCGGACATCTCTGAAGTCGTCCTGTTTGCGGTCATAGTGCAGCAGGCGGTCCTCCAGGCCAAAGTGGTCCATGAGCTGACCCAGGCTGGCTTTGCATCCGTCCATTGGCATTTCTGTCTGCAGCTCGTACAGCACTGCCTGTGCACCGTGCCGCCACTTACTGATCAGCGTACGCAACTGTGACAAGTCGTTCTAGGGGAACAGGTGAAGAGCTTACCGTTATGTCTTATGAAGAGGGTAGAATCCATTTCAGGGTTGAGGGGAAGGGTATATTTGATTAGCTATATATTGCTAAACAACTGAAGGAATAGTACACCTCCTTATGGATAGTGTCCATTCTATCTGTCCCTTCTCCAAATCCACAACCATACATATTATTGTCACAAACATGTTGAGATTAGCCTACTTTATCTTGATAACTATCTAAATAAATTGCCAATTTTTATGTCAACCAGGCAAGATGTTGTACCCAAAAGTACAACAAAAGTGTATAAGAGTATTCTTATGTTATTACCCATTCCACTGATAAACATGTCATGTTTGCAGTTACCTTTTGCCGGTACATTTTGACCATCCGCAGCCTCCGTAACATTTCTGTTTTCTCCTTCACCTCCCGTCTCAGGCGGTCTCGCAGGTGAAGAATGCCTTTCTGAGGGGATTGTGAAGAATCCGTAAGCGGCCTTGGGCTTTGGTTGGTTGGCTGTTCGCAAGACGATTTTTCATTCTGGTTCAAATCCAGTTCCTTTTTTCCTTTCACCTCTGTCAGCTTTGTTTTGTCGTCTGTTGACAGAGACGCGGGAGAGTCGTCCTCTGGGTCCACGTTGAGCCTTTTGGCCACAGGAAGAGGCGATGTGAAAGAACGACGACTTCTTTTCAGTCTCTGCCTCAGGGAAGAGCTCATAGTCTGGGACAGGCATATTCAGACACAGTTAGACAGACAAGCAACGTAGACAAGTGATGCCACATAGACTCAACGATTTTCATCATGGTCTTAATTCTAATAATGTCATGGCCATAACACAACATTCACAGCATACAAGAGACAATATTTTGTTAATGTTAGCTAGCTCAGCTACTCAGTTTCAATCGCTGTTTCACCTACCTTTCTCCCACAAGATAGAAACGGACTAACGCTGACATCGACATCATTGCTTGGAGTGTGCAACACAGACCTTGATTTCTGTGCTTTCGGCGTCGTGTCCATTATGTTACTTGTATAAAACGAAGACCAAGCGTTGCTAGCTGCACCTTCTAGCCAAGAAATTGTTGGCAAGTACCTGTACGGTAGTTATGATGATAAACGTTCTAAGCTACCTTTAGACAGACAGAAATGACATAAAAGCTAGTGTACATGTCGATGTTAAATTCAACAGGTGACCCATGAATATTTTTTCCTCAAACTTCCATTATCTTCAGGGCAGCAGTTTTCATAGATATGTCTATGGTTTTTAAGTTTGGTGCGAAAACAACAATGTCGTCACTTCCTTCTCTGTCAGGCGCAGTCAAGCAGAGGCATTTTGGGAGACTGAGTACTGAATAAATTAGAGGACCAAGACAGAGAGAACATATCCCATGTTCTGCTGTCATGTTCTTTTGTTTAAATGAACATGCAGCATTGTATTGCTTATTAAGGTAATAATAGTAGTCTGCATAACTTCTCCTTATCTCACTCTAAAATTACTTGTCTCAAGTCTCAAAGCCTGAAGTGTGTTCCACGCATTCTAATTACTTTAGTACTCCCTTGAAATAATACTGCAAAATATGTATATAGGATTACATTTTTTTTAAGAAAAAAAAACAATCCCATTGTATCTGTTTCTGAGTTTGTAAAAGTTCTGAATAACCAGAGCCAACCAATGTTTTTTAATGTGGTTGTTTGAGACACTCTCTGTTGTGTTCTGTGTCCAGGGTTCCAGGTATAGTTTTCCAGTAATTTATGCCGAGGAACTTGTATTAGCCTGGGGCTCAAGGGAGGGTTCAGAGAGAAGTCTTATCCTGCCATGACTTGATAATAGGATATTTGATATTAAGCCCAGTTACGCACCTTACCTCCGGGAATGGGGATTTATATTTGAATTAACTCATAGTTAGGCTAGGCTTTTTCTGAGGTGTGATGTCAATGCCTGATGTCTCGGCCTTTCCAGGGCGAATGTGAGTGGATAATGTGTTTTTCATATAGCTACTGACTACTTATTGATACAGAATTAGGAAATATTTGATTATTTTTGAGGATTCAAACTTAATAGAAAACATCCATACATAAAAAAGCCATGTATTTGATAAGGTTTCTGTTGAGTCACAGATTCAACAGTTGAGTCAGTCTTTTTGTTTCTGGTAGTTCAATGAGGATAGACTGTGTTATGTTTTATGCCATCAGGTCATTAATTGACTCAGCTGCTTAACTTGGAGAGTGCTTTGCCACGTCCATCATCTACCCAGCATTCATCTCTCACCAAATCAAACCATTTTGCCACTAAACCCCAGAAGTGGAATAGTTAAGACAATCATTAGGATATTCCTGGATTTTGAGCAATGGAACAACTCAGTAGTTTCTCTTTGATATTTTACCGGTCATTTTAGTACACAGAGCATCCAGAGAACTGAGTGGGAAGGCAGGAAAGGCAGACATTCTTATATGCAGACACAACACACTAGGTAGTGGTGGGCAGATACGCTAACAGAGAGAAAATCACACATAACCAACTACACATAGCAGACACAGACTCGAATGGATAACAGAATTACTTAAGCAATATAGTACGAGTGCGAGTGGGGTAGGTAAGGGATATTCCCACGGGTGGTGTTCGGCCGTAGCCACGAGGCCGGAGGCCGAGTGGCGCAGGCAACAACACCCGTGGGAATATCCCTTACCTACCCCACTCGCACGAGTACTATATTGCTTTTATAAAACAATTTTATACTCAACCAATTAACATTTAAAGACGAAGTTATTGATTAAAAAATGTTTATTTCGCCATTGTTTCTCCGCAACAAAAAAATAGTTCCATTGTCAACGTCTTTTGGAATTATAAGAACTTTGAATTAACGGTTATCAACGTGCTATAGAATGTTTCATCGCGGAGTGATTTATTATTAGCTGTGAAAAGTCCGAGTTGGGATGTCCTGGGACTCATGGAACGTCTCTCGTCCAATCAGAAACAGCTAAATAATTCAATAGAACCCAATTGTTTTATAAACACTAACATTTACAAAGGCACATTCTAAATTGGAACATTAAACACAGAATTGCACATGCACACACACATCACATGCACAGCATTGTAGGGTGAACTCACATCACACACAAGCACAACTCCCATGCGCGCTACAATAAAGTCACATATGTGGTTTCTGATGCTTGTGCTGGGAACCTGCATACAAATCAATCCTCATCACACCTCATCAGTCATTAAAAGCGATTTGCAAAACAACAGCAACGGACTTCACTAATGCACATGTGGAGCCCTTCACACCAGAATTATACACCTGAGCAAACACTCTCAGTCACCTGCTCCTAATCTCAAGTGCCTGTGACACCATCTATCTGTAGTGGCTTTTACCGTTTAGTAATGGATGTGGAAAACAATAGCTTCAGGGTGAGAGGGTTTATAATGCCGTGGCTTCAGGCTGGGTGGGGCAGCTTTGGGATTAGAGTAGTTGCACCTTTTATGTAGTGGGACATGTTGCTGGTTACCCATCTTTGGTTCCTGTGCCAGGGCATATGAGGTGAGTGTGTGTGTGTGCGTGAGAGAGAGAGTGTGAGTCAGTGAGTAAGAAAAGGAACCAGAGGAAAAGTGTGTGTGTGTGTGTGTGTGCTGCATTGTGGTCACACCCACAGTTATTCAGTTGTGTATAATTCAGGTAATTCATGCCAGTGCCAATTATCTCAAATCATCATCCCCCAGGCGAAGAATTTTCTGTAGTTTTATAGAGGCACTGGTGATGGAAAACATGTATTTTAGATTCCTCTTTTATGTCATTCACTCTCTCACCATTTGCACAGGCCAGTGAACATCACATGCTTTTCCTGACCTAATGTTTGTGTTAGTTTGTGAAATGAATGGCTGTCTTAGAGTCTGAGGTTTAAGGGGAGGGGGGAGGGGGGGCGTTTAACTCTACCCTTCTAACTCTACATCTCCAGCATCCAATGTAGAAGTAAAGCTGAGAACATGATGTACTGTGGTAATTCAGACATTTCTTAGATAGTTCCTTTATTAGCCACACGGCCAAGGCCAGTGGAATTTGTTTGATGGACTCAATGATGGCTGAGTAGAACAGGACGAGACGTTGATGATTGATCCGGTATTTTTGAAGCTGTTTAAGAAAGTAAAAGCGTTGTTTTATTCCCCCTTCCTTTTTGTTCACACACACTCTATAGAGGACTTGCCAAGTTTGCTCTGTACGAAACGGGATCCCTCTGTAGGTTTTTGCCAGTTTCGCCCTTGGTGTCTTCCAGGTAATGACTTGTCCTTTTTAATTACAGGGCAAGGGGGAGAACATCTCCTCATCCCCATGGCAACAGATGGCTGAGGATTTTCCCAGAAATGTTGAAACATTGTATTCCTATCTTCTGCGCTGTTCATAAGGTGCATGTTTGAACGTTGCGTATCAGGAGAAATAACTAAAGATCCGTTTTTGAAGTCAGTGCTTTTGTTTGGGATATAGCTGTATAGTGTAAGTCTATAGTGTGCTGTATATGTCCTTGCCTGTAGGTTTAATTAATAAATAAATCTGCTTTTGGGGCATATGGAAAAGTGACCTCTTTTGATGTCCACCATAAGGGCGTATCTCTGGCTCACATAAACTGACCTCAGAGTAGCATTTTCTGTGAACTTTAGAGTTTAGAAGGTGCAGGAAAGCCTCAGACACAGATATTACAAAGTAGAGAGATACAGAAGAAGCAAAAGCAGAAAAAAAGACGGAGAGACACAGAAAGCTTATGAGAGACACAAGAATGAACTTGAGAGACACATGGAAACACTGAGAGAGGAAAGTATAGACAGAATGGGAGGTGGAGAGAGTTGTGTTTGTTGTCCTGGCTGTGGGGATGGGTGTGGACGGGTGAGTCAGCCTGAATGTGAACAGACTATTCCCTCTGGGTGTGGATGCCGCTGTACAGGGCTCTAGCACAGGAATAAGAGGTTGTGTGTGTGTGTGTGTGTGTGTGTGCGCGTGTGGTGTGTGTGTGCGCGTGTGTGTGTGTATGTGTGTGTGTGTCTGTGTCCTAAGGTTGAAGAATGGGTGGGTGGGTGGGTGGGGGTGTTGATTGGGTGTTGGCTTTACAAAGACTTTACACACACTTCAGCTTTCTCAGCACATAGCTTGTTGAGGCCTGGATAGAATTATATGCATTCCTATCTGTGAATAAAATAAGGCGGTTCATTTCATAAAGAGATGGCGAATCACAGACACGTAAGTTGGATAAGACATACCTCACCTCAGAACAGAAGTTTGCACAGCTTCTTGAAATTACATTTAATTGGGATTATACAACAGACATTAGTCATAGTTCACCAGGGTTGTTTCATAGTGTCTGGTGTTATGACAGAATTTTACATTCATTTATGTTATAGTCTAAAATGACCCACTCACAGTTCCAATAAAAGATAAAAAAGGAAGTAACAATGTATAGAATGCTTTGATAAGTAATGCCCTCTTGTACTGAGACTACACTTGTAAGGCCAGCTGCTGACAGAGGATGACCACCTCCTCCCCACCATCTATCGCTATGTTGCCTGGAAACACTCTCCCATAGCAACATCACACCATGTTTTTCTTTTGTTAATGAAACTTCATTTTTGAAAGCAACATCCCTTTATGCACTTTTATGTAAGAATCTTCAGTCATTTATGGATTTTAATGAACCATTTGGGCCTTCAGTAAAAACGGCAAAGTTTTGGAATGACATGATTTAACTGTATTTAATAATATTAAATATTAAAATGATCTGGATTTACACCATACAGAATATGCTCCAAAAGTTCACATATTTTATTTGAAAAATGTGAGTAGGATTAAAGCAAGAAGATGTTTGAAATCAAAACTGTGTTGAATTTAGAATTGTGATGGAATCTTTTTTAATTGCCCTGGTAATGCAGTGAAAACTGTTTTAAGAATGGACAAAACAAGATTATAAATTAAGACATTTTTCAGTGTGTATTTTCATGAATATAAACTGAATGGAGTAAGATAAAGTTAACATGGTCAATTTACTGTAATATTAAATTAAATTAAAATCTAAAAACACTTTTAGTGTTTCTGTAATACATTTTTGCTAGTGTCTGAGATGTCTGTGAATCTCTTAGTGTTCAAAACTACAAAGTGTTTTTGGGGGCAGACTTTTGAAATAAATTACTCCTTGGCTGAGACTCTTCACTTCAATGCCAGCAGTAAGCAATGCTTATCTGTTATTTTTATCTGAAGTATAAATCTTGACAGAATTCGAAATGGAGGAGCGCTTTCTATTTCTATCACCTTGCCAAAGCAAGACTGAAAAAGGTCTTTAAGATATCTTTTTGTCATGGCCGTTCAAACACCAGCACAAATCCCCCCCTACCATTATTTGTTTGGAGATTTGCTTAGTTGTGAACAATCGTACGGAAAGGCTTTATATGGCACTATGGACACTGTCTTCTTGTGCCAATATTCAGTTCCAGTGCCTAAACAGTGTCATTGGTCAGTTCCAGTGCTAGAACTGAGTTCCAAGTGTTTGTGCTTAGCACCAATATTTAGTGCTAGATTTACTGTTAAGATCCAGAGCAAATACTCAGCTCCAGCTCCCTGTTCAGCCCGCTCTTTGAACATTGATTTTGACATTGTGGGAATAGGTAGGTACTGATCAACCACAGTCTTGTTGAAATTATCACTAACATTTAATTTCATGATAACACTTTTGTGGCATTGAGGCACTATGATTTGTATACGGTATATTATGTGCAATATACTATCATGTTGTCTGGTAGACAGATAGAGGAATATAAATAGACAGATATATTGATAGAGAGAGAAACATACAGAGAGAAGAAGAACCAACATTCAAACAAACAATCTCCCCCCTTTGGCTGTTCTTTTCAACTGGAATTTATTCAAGCTTTCATAACCTTCGTGTGGAAATTTATGACCAGCTGATGGTTGTAATTTAAAGTCTTAAATCTTTATCTGACAATCTGGTACTTTGAATTTTTGGGTGATTTGATGAACAACAGAAATGACGGAGTAAAAAAAAACACAGATCTACCATTTGCAAAGGGCAGAGGCTAAATGTGGGTTCTTTAGTAATATCAGTTTTACTTATTGGGACTTCTCCGACCCATTCTGCCTAAATTATGGAATTATATGTTTTTTCATAATTTGGATGTTTTAACCCTTGATCGCAATATGCACACGTGGCGTGAAAATACATTTTTTATTTCTGACTATTTATTTGATGTTTATGGTGTTGTGTGTAGTTTCTGTTTTGTACTACCCGAGGTATTGACTCTTTTGAAAGATGCACACTGTGTCAGAAGTACTCTGAAGTAGTTTATTGGCTCCAGAACTTTGCACACTCGGCTAATTCCATAACCTGATGTCTAAATTATTAGTCCTCGGGGTACTTTGTTTTCAGAAGTGCTGTGTGTGTATGTGTGTGTATAACTGGCAAGGATCTTGCAGGGGCGTGTCCCATTCAGACCTGCTGGAGCACGCATGGGGGAGGAAGAAAAGTGAGAACAACAGGTAACAGTCCATCAGTTCAGGTTCGTGTTGGTCATGTGAGCTTCCCACCTGACTGGGAACTCTTTGGATTGTAAACAGATATTTTTCTCAAAAAGTTATCAGAGGATTTTGTTTCATACTTTGAACAGCAGCAAAGGTATGTTTGCCTATTAGTTTCGCCCTTGAACACGTGCAGGCTTACTTTTGTTTGCCGATTGTCACCTGCTATGCGTTGGAACTTTGCGCCGCTCATGCTGAAGATATCATGGGAGTTAATTTGGTTCATTTTGCATGATTTGGTTAAGAGACTATATAAAAGTCATATTTACTGCTATTTTGTATTGTCATGTTTATTGTGAAAGTGCATTGATTATTTCAATAATGCAGAACTTTCCAATGGAGTGTGAGATAGAAATATAACACACTATGTCAATCATGACACATTTGCAATCATGCATTTCCAGATGTGTATTATTGTTATTATTATTATTATTATTATTATTATTATTGTTGTTGTGATTATTATTATTAATATTATTATCATTATTAAAACACGAAGGGGACTTCTCACTGTGCACTGTGCATGTCTGAGGTTTGCTTCAAAGGTTCCAGGTAATGTGTGGCTGTATAAGACCACTCCAACTGTAGACTTGAAAGGTTCCAGGTAATGTGTGGCTGTATAAGACAACTATAAATGTAGAAGGGCTGGAAGGGTGTGGCGTGCCTGGTTTCAGCTTTAATGAAAGCAACCCCCAACGGTAGGACAAAGAGTGTTCAGCTATTCATGGACTTCTTTTGTCACTCAGAGCCTGTGTTCTTCACCGAGCTCTTGTGATGAGCAGTCCCTTGATGCCCACTTGGGTGTGTTTGCCTTCCTGTAGTGTTTAAGAGGTGCTCACTTTGGTGGCATGGTGTTCTTCAGTAGGGAGTGCAGGAGGGGGACTAGAAATGCACGTCTCAGCGAACTGTCAGTTGTCTTTTCTGGGCCAAAAAGCAGGAGACGAGTCCTAACCTGTCTTTTTATGACACATCCACACTGCTGCTGTAAACTTTCTCTCCCTCACTCTCCCTTTTTACGAGCTCAGAAATGTAATATTAGGCCATCATCTCTCCTCTAGGCTGCTGTTTTCTGAGGAGTGATTTATGATGCTGAGGCTATTATGTGCAGTAAGGGGATTCTCAGGTTTCTCTATTTAAAATTATGATTTAAAGAGGGACATTTTCTAGGAGGGTGCAGAGGGTCAGAGATGCTCCTTGTACATTCTGAATTCTAAGCTTTAAACGCAAAGCTCCATTGCTCTTCTCCAACCCTTGGTCATCACCACATCTACATAGTACCAAGCCTTTAACCAGGCCAGGCTTATCCGGGCAACGGTGTGGTGAAACTATGCCAGATCATGGGCCGGGCCTGTGTTCCAGGAAGCCGCCGTCTGGCCGGACCTGTGTCATATCACTCGGTCACCAGTGGCTCTGATCCAGGGTCAGCTGTTTACTGACCAGATCAGCATCAGCTCTGGTCCAGCATCTGCCTCTTCCCCTTCCTCTGGGACATTACACAGTTAATCCTGCTAACACAAACGACACTGCTCTGTGTTGCTGTGTTTAAGGCATACAGTACCCAGGTCCCACATGCCATACATTTGCAGATGAGTAGAGTAGAGTAGAAGTGTAGAGTTTGTAAAGTGATCGGTTTTTAGATATAAATTAGTTAATTTAGGAAATGATTGCAATCAAAATGAGGAAGAAATACTTACCAAATATACAATTCTAAGTTTCCAATCATGTCTACAAATGTTGAAGAAGGTATAAGCAGAGTGAAAAAGCAGCACATACACGTCTAATGATTAACAGACAGTTTCATCTGTGGGGAATGAGACAATGAAATGTAACAAATGTGTTGAATGTTTGTAGTAGTATAGAGGCTGTGCTTAGTTCAAGTACCGTGCCAGGGTGGTCAAAGTCCGGACAGAGGAGGCATTTTCTTTTTCTGTGCAGTCCATGCCTTGTTGTGTTTCTTTGTGGTGAAAAAGGGTCATTCTCTGAGGGTGTCACTAAAGATGGTCGACATCACATAGAGCCAGACTGGTGTCTTTATTTGATCCAGTAAAACAGAGGGATAAAAAGATTCATGTGCTGCATGTGTGAGATAGATAACATGCCCATGCTTGAGACGGAGAAAGAGAGGGACATCATTTTGACTCCACTGTGAATTTTGCATTACACGCACAGTCTCAGTGAATAAGAATATGCTCATCGGTTTTAATTCACAGACAACACAATTATTTATGCATTTTTCCCTCATTAGATAGCATGGCATGGATGATCTGATGTCCAGAGACATAAATCCCTCCGGAGGCAGTTCAGGAGGTAAAGATGAACCCCCTTTACCTCCTCTTTCTTTCCTTTCTCTTTCACTCACCTTTCCCCTGTCTCTCTCTTCTTTCTCACTCTTTTCTTTTTTCTTTTTCTTTTCACAGTTTCTCACAGTCTCTGTTTTTCTTGTTCAACAATGTGTAATCCTAACCTGTGTAAAGGAATGCACAGAGATGTGGCATACCTGCGTCATGCATTTGCTCCATAGACAGAGTTACCCTGACCTCTAGTGGTGGTTTGGAGTCAAGTGCGAATTGCTCCTGCTGTTTCTTGTTGCCTACTCTTGCACATCTAATGAAAAAAAAGAAATGTATGCCGTTTTAACGCCTGTGCTGGTTCGACTGTTGTTTTCCTCAGTTGTGACACATATGACAACATCAACATCAAGACTGACATCTTTGCCACCAAGTGAGTAGAGAACCACAGAACCGTAACTCCAGTTAAAAGTTGTTTGTGGAATAAATGTTGTGACTCCTGTCATAGTTCATTTAGTCACCACATGGCCCTGATATGGGGTTGTAAGCAACAAAGAAGCAAGCTTTTTGTTTGTGAAATCACAAAGTGCTTCTCCCATGTATCCCAGTCTTTACATCAGAACCCTGTTAGTGCACTCAGATGATATATTACATAACGTTTCTTATGAGTGCAGTAGTATATGTTACACTCATTTGTCCATAAGTGATATCCATTTTCTCTATAGTTATGCAATGTGATATATAGAATAGCACTAGATTACCAAAGCTGTTAAAATGCCAGAGGCTATGTCATAGAGGGGCTCACCTTACCAATGTGTAGCACCCAAATGAATGATGTGATGGAAACCACTATGTGTCAGCAGGTGTGATATGTCTCAGTGACCCCTCCCTTTAACTGACTTTTTCTCATAGAATAGAAACATGATTATTGATTTCTTTCCTTTCCTTCCTTTTCCAAATTATTAGTCATAGCAAATATTGGTTTTGACTGAGAGCTGAGCCATTCAAGCTTGTGCTTAACTTTTGTGTGTTATGTGCTATTTCCACCATCAGAGGGCAGTAGCGGGTCAGTGAAGAGCATGAGCAGTGGCTATGGAGGGGCTGGGTTGGAGAAGAATGCCTTAGCCCAGAACAGCAGCAGTTACTACACATCCTGTGAGTAACACCAACACCATACTCTTCTTTTTTAATGTACTTATGTCTTTGGCTTAACTGCAAAGATCAGACTATAAGAACATTGCTCAGATTTTTTGCGCATGTGCCGGTGGTGTGCCATATGTCTGTGAGTGTATGCTCATGTGTCTATGAGCAAGCGGGTGTGCGTGTGGTTGAGAGACTGTGAGTGTGTGTGTGTATACAACTGTGCTTACCTGTTTGTGTATTTGACTGTGTGTGTGTTTGGTCTGCAGCATCCGTGGGTGTGAATGCTGGAGGACTGAGTTCTGGTGTGTATCTGGGCAGTGACTCCTCAGGGGAGGGGAGTGGTGGCGGAGGAGGAGGAGGAGGAGGAGGAGGAGGTAGAGGAGGTGGGGTCGGTGGAGGAGGGGCCGGTGGAGGAGGAGGAGGAGGAAGAGGAGGTGGAGGCGGTGGAGGTGGGGGCGGTGGAGGAGGGGGCGGTGGAGGAGGGGCGGCGTTTAGCAGCTCCTCAGGACCAGGGGGCGGGTCTAAAGTGAAGACGAGCTACACAGGGGGCGGTAGGAGGATACAAGGCTCAGCCTCCTCTCTAGGCCACTCCCCCATCTTCCTGGAGAGGAAGGTTATGGCCAGTCACTCCATGGCCTATGATGGTGAGTCAATACACACACCCACATGCATTCACACACACTCACATACAATACACACACTCACATGCATTCACACACACTCACATACAATACACACACCCACATACATTCACACACGCTCACATACAATACACACACCCACATACATTCACACACACTCACATACAATACACACACTCACATGCATTCACACACACTCACATACAATACACACACCCACATACATTCACACACACTCACATACAATACACACACTCACATGCATTCACACACACTCACATACAATACACACACTCACATGCATTCACACACACTCACATACAATACACACACTCACATGCATTCACACACACTAGGCACTCAAACTAAAAAATGTACATACATGATTCATTTAATCAGGTTCTAGGGGTTCAATATTCCCTAGAAATAAAAGCATTAGCTTTAATAATGATTGTATCAAGAACCATTTTGTGCCTTGAAATACATTTTCTTTCCTCTTTAAAAAACATTCCTGTTTTTCTCCTTCGCTGGATTTCAGGAAGTTCGAGTGGAAACTCGTCCCCAGAGCTGCCCAGAAAAGACTACGGTAGGCTACGTTGCTTGTGACCCTTAATCCAGATGACATGAGATGCTGTTATTCTCTTGACTGAAACACTTTTTCCTAATCTTACATGTCTCTCCAACAGGACCGTCCAGAGGCCGAAGCCAGAGCAGAGGTAAACAGACACTCCTCCACAGAGAGCAAAGGTCACTAAATGACACTCCTCCACAGAGTGCAAAGAGTGCAAAGGTCACTAAATGACACTCCTCCACAGAGTGCAAAGGTCACTAAATGACACTCCTCCACAGAGTGCCCAGGTCACTAAATGACACTCCTCCAGAGAGTGCAAAGGTCACTAAATGTCGTGCTAACTGTGCTTCACAGCACCAGTGTCTCCCCTCTTTTGATCTCTAGCAGGCAGTCTAACAAAACAGTCCAACTCTGTGTATTAGTGATTGTACGTCTTTATATACGTATGCATGTATGTGTATGTTGTATGTGTATGTATGTATGTATGTTTGTATGTTTGTATGTTGTGCTGTGTTTGTGTTGAGGGTGTGATGGTAACTCTTGTGTCTCCTGTCCTGCTGCGTCCCAGAGAGTGAGATCAGAGCCCGCCTCCAAAGCGCCTCGCCGTCCACTGGATGTAAGTTCACCCATCGCCATGGCAACAGAAACTTGGTAGAATGGGGTAGAATGTGTGTTAAGCGTATAGGGTGGCCATTCCGATGGCCACGTTTCAGATGGAAAGAGCTTGTCAGACATTCGCTATGTATAGTTCTGGCACAAACAGTTTTATTTTTATTACAAACCCCATCATAGTTTTATTTCTGGTGTGTGTCTTTAAATACCAGACACTCATGAGGATGCCTCTACAACAGTTTAATCTGGCTGTGAGCATGTTTAATGTGGAAGGGTAGCAGTGTGTCATTTTATTTAGAACTGTGTGTTTAGTGTTTGATTGTAAATATGTGACTTGTTAGTGAACATATGTGCATGCATGCGTGTGTGTGTTCAGGGTCAGAGCTGGATGATGTGAAGCGTCTGCTGAAGGGTGGGCGGTCCTCAAGTGTTAGCCCCACCCGCTCCTCCGCCTCCTCCACCCTTCCTGTCCCTCGCAAGGCCAGTGTGGAGACCAGAGTACCAGCTGAGGGTTCACAGTCAGGTACACACACACACACATACACACACATACACATACACACACACACACGCACACACACACGCACACACACACACACACACGCACACACACACACACACACACACACACACACACACACACACACACACACACACACATGCATATACACACACACTGACTTGGCTAACTCACTGATATTAAGAGTCCTTTCTCAATTTCAGTGTCTGGCCAGTATGATTCTACCATGTTAGACTCTGCCACCTCGTACACCTGGACCAGCTCCACCCTCCCCTCAGGAACCACACTCAGCAACACCTACGGTTACCAGGGCAACAACAATCTGTCACCCGGGTCATCAATGGTCAATACCATCTCACCATCTTCCCTGTCAGGTCAGCAATTATTTCTTGTAAACTTTCAATTTGACTTAATTTTACCTCAGTTTTACGACATATTTAGAAATAGTTTATGTAAAATAGTTCAAGTAAAGCTCCAAGTGCATGACATACTAATAAATAACAATTATGTGGCAATGAAAATCTCTCTCTCTCTGTATATATTTGCAGTGTATGGATTCCAGAATAACCTTGTGTCAACAACCAACAGTGTTCTCACTTCCAATGGGATGAACACACATACAGGTACATTAAGGCAGAGGTACACTTCTGGGGACGGCTTTGTGCAATACCGATACGGACATGAGCATTGGTGTATCCCAAGTATACAATTTTTGTGCTGATGCGGACAAGCTCAGCATATGCATACTACAATCTTATTGTACTGCGCATATGAAAACTACTCCATGCTCAATTTCGCACATGCACAGTCAATAAAGACATGTCCGTACGGACACATTATTCTGCTGCAGCACTGACAGTGGATGATGAAATGTGTATACCAAACACTTTACTCACTGTAAGTGTAGTACACAAAATATGCACTAGGGGGAGCCTTTACTGAACTTACTTCAGCCTAAACTGAACGCTGTATCTGAAGAACATCCGATTCTGTTCAGTTGCATACATTCAGTTGTAATCAATTGAATACGTTCTTAATCCAATTGAATGCATCTTTATGGTAAACATTAATTGTTATTCTTAAGAACATTCATAGTTTATACTGAAAATAGAAAACAATAATTCTATAATGTATGTGTTACATAAACTTCTTGTTTTTGGGGTCAGGATATGGAGTCCAAAAGAACATGTCTCAGGGAATGAACAGCGCAGGGGTGGTCAGCACAGGAGTGTCCACCTCCACAGGTAATCATCATCATCACTGCAGCCTTGCTACACCTGACGTGTGGTCAAGCCCTCCACCAGTGTTAAAACTCCAGTAGCTCATGCAGCTTGTGTCATTTCAACAGCTCTTGAGACAGAAGACTTCCATTTTACAAAATGTCAATGATTTTTGACTGTGGCGTGTTTGTGTGTGTGTGTGTGTGTGTGTGCAGCTGTATCCACATCCAAATCCCTCAGTGATGATATTCCCCGGAAATACATCCTGGTGGAAAAGGAGAACATTCCAATGAAAAGGGACACAGAGGTCCTCATCCTGGCAAAGGACAGCGGGAAACAGTTTAGCAACAGTGGCACTGGATGGAGGACGGGTAAGGCCAACAGGGCTGCTCTGAGGAATCCAAAGACAACATGAATCAATAGGAAAATGACTCCTGTTACTGTTAGTGCAACCAGAAAGAATTATGCAGTATGGCATGATTCCTTTCATTTGATTTAATCTAATTAGGCTTGGTAGTAATACCGTTGTGTATGGCTGTATATGTCATCTGTCTTGATGTATGTTAGCCCATTGTATTGTATTTATTGATTTTCGGTTTACAACATACAGGTAGTACAGACATCACAAATGAAAATACACAGTTGTAAACTTTTCACCCCGCTGCCCCACCCTATTTCTTTGAGGAGATCATAGACCAAGGTTATAGAGATTTCCAGGGATACAAAGAACAAGGATCCACATCCCTAAAACCTTTCTCCCCACCCCATATTCCTAGACAGGCAGGCATCCAACACAATAAAGGCAACAGAGTCAGAAAAAAAAAAAAAAAACTAACATATAAGCAGTAAAGATGCATATTTGACAAGATAAACATCAATTAGATGTTAGCCCTATTGTCCTATATTTATTCCCTTTGAGGACAAATGGGGATTAGGACAGGAGGAAACACAAAACACGCACATGTAAAACACATATTTACATCTATTCAAGTGCACGTCAGCAAGTCTTCAGAGATGTCGTTTCTCTGTTTCCTCTAAAGGCTCGTTCTCTGATGACTCTCTGAAGAAAGAGAAAGTGATCAGTGGCAGTTACTCCCAGGCCGCTCCGGTCCAATCCACCTCTGCAAACACCTTCTGTAAGCACGCCTTCTGCTCGTCTCACTGCAGCTACAGCCATCAGGACTATCACAGACATACCGTCTATTATAGGATTATTTCATGCGTTATCATTGTCATTGTTATCATTATTATCAATAATAGTTATCATTATCATACATATTAATAGGATTCATTATTTATCTGTTAATTATAATACTTTTATTTTAGCTCATCTCTCTATCTGTTTACCTTTTTATCTGTATTTTCTGTCAGATAGAGTACATTTGTTGGTTGGAAGATTAGTTGATTAGTCGACTGATATATTGCCTGACTGTTTTTAGATGGATCATCAGCAGTGGCAACCAAAGACAAAGCTACTTATGCAGGTACAGTGTGATGTATCACACCATGAGGAACATACATGAAAATGATTCAATACTTAATTGTGTATTTTAAACACCTGAAAAGCATGTGTGTCTCAAATATTCAGAATATCTAGTCTGTATACTTTTAATTGCACAAGTGGAGATTAGCGTCATGGCTAGATGGCTCTAGGTCATTATCTTAAAACGGCTAGATGTTTGACTCTGTCCTACATATAGATGTTTGACTCTGTCCTACATATAGATGTTGTAACTTCTTGAAGAACCCATGAATAGTGTACACAACAGTGAGTTTGTCCTGCATATTGGCTGGAAATTGTGTGTGTGTGTCACTGCTTTATGTGTATGTGTATGGGTATTTGCATCCTTCAGAGATCCAGAAGGAGGAGGAGTATGGGGGAGGTGGGGGCTGCTGCGGCTGCCTGACAGGCTGCTGCTCCTGGTGGAAGTGGCTGCTGGGGCTCCTGCTGGGCCTGCTACTGCTGCTGGGACTGCTGTTTGGACTAATCGCACTGGGTGAGTCCACACACACACATAAACATGCAGGCCAAACACAGACACGACACAAACAAGCAACCACACACACACAAAATAGGGCCGGCACACACATACACAAAAGTAGTAGTACACATACATACTGTGGGGTCCCGCGGGGGCGTGTCGTGGATGGAAAATACATTCCCCTGAAAGCAGGCTACAAAGGTCTCCAGAGGTCCGAAACTACATTTCCCAGAATGCCAAGGGAAGTAGACAGGTGTTGGAGATCATAGACATATATAGATATATGTCTATATATGTCTATGTTGGAGATTACCAATCAAGCCAGAGAGGACAAACATGTAAAAAAAAAGGAAGCTTTAATTAGGCTTCTCTAGTAACTCAAACTTTCTCAACATTCCACACGCAACATTCAAAACATGTGCCTCTCTTTCCACATCCCAAATGTGTCCCACAAATGTGCACACTCACAGCCTATGAACACACCCCACACACATGAGCATATACACACACACACACACTCACGTGCCCACACACCCATACACATGAGCATTTACATATACTCTCAGAGGAACTTGTGCACACACACAACCCCAAGGTATGACTTGTTAGTGACAGCAATAACTTCGTCACCCTCTCCTGCAGCGGAGGATGTGAGGAAGCTGAGGGCTCGTGTGGATGCTTTGGACTCTTCCACGGCCCGCACCAGTCGCTTCACTGGCAATAACGACAGCGGGGTCCTTGGCCGGGCCGACAACACCCTGAATCTGGGGGCGGCACTTCCCACGGACGGTGCAGCACTGCAGAGAATTGTTCAACAGCTACTGAGAGCAGAACTACAATCTGAGTCTGTTCACGGTAAACACACACACACACACACACACAAACACACACACACACACACACACACACACACACATACATACACACACACACACACATATACACACATACACATACATATACACATACACATACACACACACACACACACACACACAAACACACATACACGTACATAAACAAACTCTCACACACACACACACACACACACACACACACACACACACACACACACACACACTCTGATAGCCTTAACAATGGATTCTCTACGTTCTGAAACCTGTCCTTGGTCACTGAATGAGTTGTACCACCTGCCAAAACTCTACACAGGTTTTTCTACAATAGAAGGAATCACCTCACCATCAATATGAAACCTCTCTTCCACCAATTTTCCCATACTGATAGAAATACTACATTCGCTAGTTTTCACTTTCATCCTTGCCCATTTCAGACTCGTTCAACATGGCTCAAAAGCCGACGGGCTACATGAAGCAATTGTTGTCAGTGCCGCCATGGCATCTATATAAGCTTGGATGGGCGGTAACTCGGTGTCAGTCTGCAGCCTTTCACTACCAACAACCCATTTAGATGCCCTTATAGTTACCTCCATTGCCATGGTGAAAGCCAACAGCAACATGGTACACTGAGTCATGATGCATCTCCAAATGATGCCAGATGTGGTGTCATTACTTGTGTTAAAGCACAACTGAATATCCTCAAAATATGCTTTGACTAACACTCAGATCTTCTCAGTTTCCTGAAAGTAACTGAATGCATTTCATAGCAGACTGTGTGGTCCCGATCCAAAAATACCACCTGAAGGTCTCTGCCTTCTGACCTTGCTGCCTGAGTTTGACGCCAAATCATGTGACTATGTTCCAAACATCTAGAAAAACCTGGGATTCCTGCTTTCTTCACGGAAATATCTATCAAACTATTTTCCTTCAGATAGGAGACCAACCTTGCTGGTATTTCCCTCCACACGAAGAAGACGGATAGGTCGGAATTGGCCTATGTTCAAAGCGTTCTTCTCCTTTGGAATGAAAATACTACCTGTCCGATGCCACGTGCTCCTTTTTTCCATACAATCACCATGAGCTTCCATAGATATTTCAAAACATCAGGTGCTCCTATATAGACATGACAAGGCACCTCATTAGGGCCGGGACACGATGCAGACCTTTCACAACACTCAACCATTTGTGCCTCTCCCAGTGGCCGTGTCATTGTCCATTGGTAAACTTATCTCTCCAATTGGAGGAATCTCTGCTGGTAATGTACTAGAGATGACATAAAAGTTTTTTTTGTTTTACAGAAGGCTTCTTGTTATACTGTGAATAGTATGGCAATACAATACTAGAGAGGAACTACACTATTCACTGGCCAATAGCTGCCAGTAACTTACTCTAGATGTTACAGGAAATGTTTAACAGTGCAGTACATTCATCATGGTAATCCACATGTATTTAGAACCAAAATGCCTTTGTTCCCTCAGCGACCTTAGCTTCCTCAGTGCGAACAGAGAGAGGACCTCCAGGGCCCAAAGGTAAAACCACCATCAATTCCACACCACACAGTGATCATACAAACAAGATATCAAACTCTGCCCTATGGGTTGTTACCATGGTGATGTGCCCATCTGTGGGTCTTACTATAGCTAAAGTAGTGGAACATTGTGTTAAAACACTGTAATCATGGATTGATGCCTACAAGGCTTATACTGACAAAAATCATAGCTTCTTTACCTGTACTGTATAATATCCATCGCCATAATTTAACTGTGCTGTAAGTTACTTTACATCACCTGTACTGTAAGTCGTTTTAATTTAACTTAGCTGAAAATTGCTTTAAATTAACTGTGCTGTAAGTTGCTTTTTACATGAAAAAAATGGGATCTGTTAATGTACGTCTCCTTGTTTCTTATCAGGTGACTCAGGAGCGCCTGGATCTAAAGGTTTGAAACAGACACATACACAGTCACACATCCACATGAACATACTGGCACCTAAAAGCTTGTCACTGATCCAGCAGAGATTGAATACATGCACAGCAGATAACATACTCAAGTAACAATCTCAATGTTTGTGTCTTATTACACAGGTGATACAGGTTTCCCTGGGTTACCGGGTAAGCATGATTATTATGGTCCTTGTGTGTTTGTAGAGTGGACTCGTTTTCTCTGATGTAACAAAAGTGCTATAAAGGTGCAATATGCTGCACTCGCTAGCTGAAGGGAACTAAATTATTTCATACTCCAAACAAACTGGGGGCAGGATATAACCAGGTTTTTCCATCCCTAGCTCTTCTCCCTCACTGGTGTATCCAAAGAGTTTGTCCAAGATGGCAGAGGCTAGGATACATGTAGCATGAGAACATTTATAGGATTGAAAGACATCCAGGTGACCGTTGGTGTCTACCTATTCATGTTTATATGTTACATTAACTTAGTTGAGGCAAATTGATCCCTGTGAATCTTCACTCACTCACTCAAGCTTTTGAGCTACCTGACCATTAAGGTTAACTTATGGACTTGCTACTACAGGATAGCCAAATGTGCTTGCTGTTTTCCATGCAGTGAGTGTCTATCCCCTCTTACAAGGTGATATTACAAGAAAGGACGGGCCACTGCTAGCTGGTTAACTTGCTAACTTTAGTAGATATTTCGGTCAAAAGCATTGCTGCCCTTGACATTACATACCGGTATGTCATTATGTTATTTCTATTCACATTTTTGTTATTGTCGTTGTTTTAAGGCTTTAAACTACACACACTGTACTGATGCTGCTCCCTCTAGCAAAGTGTGAACTTTGACCTTTGCCATCTAGGTGCTCCTGGCCTATCTGGACAACCAGGACATGAGGGACCAAAAGGACAGAAAGGAAGTGGTGGTATGGAGAGCTTCCTTTATGTTGGCAGAACATCAAATAACTTTTCACAGTGTTTCAGTCTTGATCTTTAAGGGCCCCCATGTGAAGTAATTTAGGGTTGAAACCAGTTTTCTCTATTTCCCCTGCAGGGGATCATGGTCCAGAGGGACCCCAAGGGTTGAGGGGCCGAGAAGGGCCAGCAGGACCTCGTGGGGAGCTTGGACCTCAAGGATTTGGCATCAAGGGTGAAAGAGGTACAGCATGCTCCTCTAGTGAAGTGTATTTACTGAAGGAAGAGGAGTTCATAATTAGGGTTCATCTTCACATCTTGTTTAGTCTTATTCAGAACATCAAGTTCTTCTTTCTGGTAATGTGTAGATGGTTGGCATTAACATGGTTCTACCTCTAAAGGGTCTTCTGGTGATGCTGGACCTCCTGGTCTTCCTGGATCGGTTGGTTCTCCTGGACCCAAAGGTGAGATATGTCCTGAGGGCACAGATTTTAGTGACATGCATAGTAATGCTTGCTATCATGATCATGATGACTTATCCTGTATATGCACAGAGCATGGCAGAAAAGTTATATTATTAATTATATGTGTGTTATTGCCTCCTCATATGAGGTCAAATGATTAGAAGACGGTGTCTCCAAATAGTCCAGTTCATTTTGTACATATTGCTTGTCTATTTCAGTTTTAATTGCATTTCTTGAACAATTATTCACCTAAAATTTCAAACAAATGCATGAACATATATGGTTCGTTATGATCTATTTGTGGTTCCCTCAGAATGACATCAGTACATGTCTGGGAGCATATGTAGGACAACAAAAACCTACGCATTGCACATTTAAACAATACTTACTAATTATCTCTTCTCCAGGTGCAATGGGTATTCATGGACTTTCCGGACCTCCAGGTGAGTGACTTCTTTTGTCTCTCACAGTTCCTCAGAGGGACTCTTTATGAATATCCTGCTGAAAGACAGGATGAGAAATGACACATTGATGGCAGATGTCATTAACACTGTTCTCACTCTCAGGTGAACCAGGACTAACTGGTTTCCGTGGTGAGGGTGGGCCTGCTGGACCAAAAGGTATGAATGTAAACAACGAGTGTCATTGCATCTTCAGACACCTCAAGTCACTCCCAACTCAGCCACCTACACAGCCCCACAATATAACTGCCTTTCACCCTTGACGATGCATGTGAAATGCAAATGTAACAATTTCAAGTTAAATTGACCTCTCATTGCTTGTTCTTCTGACCCACAGGTGAAAGGGGACCTGCTGGACAACAGGGAATCAAAGGTGGGAGACTAGTTTTGCCTCAGGTGCTCTATAGGAGTCTTTCGGATAATTCATCAGCTAATATAATGATATTTGACATGTGCTATTTACACAGGTGACCATGGTGACAAAGGAGAAATGGGCAGACCAGGTGTGTATGCTTACACAATGTGACATAACTTATTATTTCAGTGAATCAGCACACCCCACACATCAATATTTGACGAATGCATAGATGCTATACAGTCTTTGTGTTTAGTTTCTCAGTGATCCAAATTCCAATATCAATTCCAATTTGTCTTACTGGTTTTGGAAAGATGTAATGATACCGTACCAGCTTCTTGTGGTGATATGAAATCCCCTGTCTGAGTTCTAACCTGGTTCTTTTTAGGTTCCCCAGGAAACTCAGGCAGCCAAGGACCCACAGGAGAGAAAGGAGCCAAAGGATCTTCAGGTAAGAGATGTTGTGTGTGTGTGTGTGTGTGTGTGTGTGTGTGTGTGTGTGTGTGTGTGTGTGTGTGTGTGTGTGAGAGCGAAAAAGATCATCCCGGTTTACTTGCTTGAGTTTATTGACATACCTGTGGTTCCATCAGCAGCACCATCAGGGGTTTCTTGCGGCTTTTTGTCACGTCTCGTGGCTTTTTGTGCTTCACACAGCGACCAGTCTGTCAGTCAAAATATAGACAGCGTGACTAAAGGTGGAATGCATGTGGTGTTGGATGAGTCAGATAAACGCCATTTTCCATCTGCCAGCCTGCATCCTGCCAATACTCACACCAGATGACATGACTTTTCTTACCAGAGGAGTCTTCAGTCCCGCTCTCACTTTCATTATAATGCATAATGATGCTGTCAGTTGTGAAGCATTTCTTTAAATTGAAACATTTCTTAAAACTGATGTGTAATTGAGGTTTCTCTATTCATTCTTCTCGTCCTGTTGTTGCCTGTCTCATTTGATCAGGACCCCAAGGAATTGATGGTGTAAAAGGAACCAGAGGTAAATAATGATTGTATTATTTCATGATAGGATAATATAATTAATAACAATACAACATTCCACCAATGAGCCCTAGAGGAACCATGGATATGAACTTGTGTTGTCCAGGTGACCAAGGCTCAATCGGACTGCCTGGAATCAGGGGTCCCTCCGGGCCCCCAGGAGACACAGGGCTTCCAGGTACAGTAGGATAGCATCCCATAATTGGAATTTAAATGTCTAGGAAGTTGTGGTCTCATCTCATATCCTAATAATTTGCCTGTGCTCGTAGGAACACAAGGCCTGCAAGGACCACCAGGTATAGTCTACACACTTGCAGACTTATACACAATGTCTTAGAGCTGAATCTATTTTTAGCGTCTTAAAATAAATTCCTGATTTGGTATTCCAATTGTAGGACTTGCAGGACACCCAGGACAACCAGGAGCTAAAGGTAATATTTCTTCCAACATATTTCGATATCTCTTTTAATCAATAATGTTTACATTGAAACCTATAACTTTTGGTTTGAAAATGCCATGTAATGCATGCATCTGTTACACAGGTCAAACGGGCGCACCTGGACAAGTCATCAATGCAGGTGAGGCTGAATATCAGACGGGAGTGGTTATTTCAGACTAAACTAAATGATGAACCCAACTGAGTCATACTACGACAGCCATTCAAACAGTGAAGCTGCTTTCATGTCTTACTTCCATGTCTGTTTCCATGGTGATATCTCAGCCGGCTCCAGCTCAGTGGCCGTTCCTGGACCACCTGGCAGTCCTGGACCAGCTGGACCATCTGGAGCCCCTGGCTTATCAGGTGAGTCATGCATGTGGGCCCAGGGCAGACAGCCCTGTCATAGACCTGAACTTTAGATCTCAGTTGAGCAATTCGCTCAATTCCATTCCATTAACATCAGTTTATACAAGGGGTTATGTGTCAAAGCGGATAAGATAGTCAGGCATTGATTAATGCAAGGCCGTTGTCCTTTGTAGTAAAAAAAACCGTATATATGCTATATGCAGGTCTAGCTAACTTTCACCTAGCCATACTATTCCTTACTGCGTACTCCAAACAAATTGGGGAAGCATATCACTAGTTTTTTCCACCCCTAGCTCCTCTCTCTTGAAACCAAAAAGCCACGATTAGTGTCTACATCAACAGAGATTGATATTTTTATCATGGTAATTGTCACATCAAATAATCCTCTGTAGATTTTCTTTTAAGCACTCAAGCTTTTGAGCTAGCTGCAATTAGTTATAGATTAGTGTTAACTGATGGTCTTGCAACTACAGGATAGCCAAACCTGCTTGCTGCGCTCACTATTGCCTCTTGAGGTACAAAGTGGTATTACAAGAGAGGAGGGGCTGCAGCTAGCTGGTTAGCTTGCCAACATCTTGCTCATTAGAGCATGGATCGGCCGAATTTTTCTGTCCGAGCCCGACCCGCGTCCGACAGAGTAGTGCCCGAGCCCGGCCCGAGTCCGACAGACAGCCATTAAAATATTTCGTCCAAACCCGACCCGAGCCCGACGGAATCAATGTCTCAACTGTTCATACTAATGCCACATTTACGTAAGTTTTTTATGAATAGCCTGGCTTTATTAAACTCGGGCATCAACAGATAAATGCTCGCTCACACAAACAAGCGCTGTCAAACGCACAAGCGTGCACAAGAAGGCCAATAAGCATGTTTAAATGAAATGATTCACATTGCAAGAACGTGTTGTAAAATGGTGCGGCTCCTTTAAGAGCAGCACGTACAGGGTTGGTGTGGTAGAGCTAGAGAGAGAGAACGGTGACGCTTATGAATAGTTTGGATGTAGCATGGATGTAGGCTGTTATCCTAAATGTGATTTATTTTATTCTCAAAAACGAACTTCTGCATAACTTGCTTGTAAAATGATGATCCTGATGTAATGCTATGGCTTTGTATCAGATCGCCAGGTTATTGCTCTCAGGTTGTGCCTTATGCATACTTTGGGATACTCAGGAGTAGGTTGCCCATTCACAAAATGCTACAAAGATTTAAATAAAAAAAGTTCATAATGGCCTTTTGGGACGTTTTGTTCAACATTGATACAGTATGTCAAGCTCCTGGCAACTAGCTAGCGTAAGTTATCGCTATAGTGACTGTGAAATACTTTCAGCAACACGCACACACATCCCTTGAACAATAACGTCACTAGCAGCTATCTTGCTCCACACTGCTACGTTACTGTAGCTACTGTTCTCTAGATTGTCACCAACCTAGCTAGCTAGATAGATACCTCTCCACAGTCTCTCGCCCTAGACTGAATAAATAATAATAATAAATAATCTTTATAGGTTATTAGCTAGCTTTAAATATTATATGCAGATTTACGGAAAAACGTTACTGTAGCTACTGTTCTCTAGATTGTCACCAACCTAGCTAGCTAGATAGATACCTCTCCACAGTCTCTCGCCCTAGACTGAATAAATAACAATAATAAATAATCTTTATAAGTTATTAGCTAGCTTTAAATATTATATGCAGATCTTACGGAAAAATGCGGAAGTGCTTGCACTAGTTAGCTAGATTGAATCTAAGGCTCTGGATTGATTGCAAAATGTCTGAAAGTCAGTTTCCACGCCTACTGGCCTCCTCTCATTATCATATTGGGAACAATGAATGAATGAATGAATGAATGAATAAATAAATGCATGAATGAATGAATGAATAAATAAATAAATAAATAAATAAATAAATAAATGAATGAATGAATGAATGGATGAATAAATAAATGAATACAGAAATAAATACATACAGAAATGTAAATTATAAGTAACTATTGATTGACAATTGTGCGTTAATTAATACATTTATTCATTTATTTCTGTCTAAATGCATGGAAGTGGACATTTATTTATTCATTCATTCATTTATAAATATGGCAGGTTTGGTCCTCCATATATGTGAGGCAGACACGTTGACTTCACTATTTATTAAGATATTTGAAATATGGAATGTTCAATGCCTTATCGCGCTGATGTGTCCGAGCCCGATTATAATTTCTAATGTTTGTCCGAGCCCGGGTTCCGACGGGCTCGGGTCGGGTATCCATCCTCTATTGCTCATACAGCACACATTTGCATTTGACATGTTAAAAATTTTATTTTCTATATTCTGTTGGTATTGTTTAGTTGATATTTTAACGTTTTAAACAAAAATTACTGCATTCCTTTTTAAGTAGCATTATTATCAACATTATTTTTTAACAAATGAAAAAAGCTATATTAAGTAGTCTTACGCAGAATATAAGACATTTTTTATTATAAGTGGGTATGTTAATAACATGCAATAAACCAGCTGATCTGTATTTTCAGGCCCCATTGGTCCTGCTGGGCTTCCTGGACAGCAGGGTGAGTGTCTTGATCTTCTGAACCATCCCAATCTTTGGAATTCCTTTAGATTATATACTGAACCAGTCAGATTAAAGTTGAATCTATTCTAAATGATTCTATTGATTTCTCTACCATTTAGGTCCCCTTAATTTTGTGGGGGCCAATAAGAGCTTTCAAGGATCAGTACAACCTGTGCATGGTTGTGGTGGTTTGACCTCCTGTTTTTTTGTGATTTGCACAGGTCCTAAAGGAGGCCAGGGTGATAAGGGGGATCAGGGAGAGCCTGGCATCACAGTCAAGACAACAGAGACCATCAGTGCAACCCGAGCAGAAAGTAGGTCCCTTTCTCTCCTTCTTTTCTTTCTTTCTTTCTTTCTTTTGTAATTAATACACATACACAGGATGAAGTTTGTTTTGGGCTGAGTGTCAGTGCATGTATAATTGTATAATTTCAGCCCGGTTTGGTGCAGCTGGAGCCTCAGCCCTCCCTGGCCCTCCGGGACCTCCTGGTCCTCCAGGCCCACCTGGCCGTGCAGGTGAGATGACCATACCCACCACTGACCACGTCCCACAACTAATTCAGCCCACATGCCACCCTAACTGCACCCATCACTTCTTCTAATGCCTGGTGATAACACCCACTATACATATACATTACAGGCATCACCCACCATTGTCCACACTATGTTTGTACATGATCTTGTCCACTGCACTGCACAGGATATGCCGTATTACTGACAGCGCCATCCACGATCCGCACTCATTTCTAACTGTTTGTTCCTCACTCAGGAGACACCAGACCAGGTCCACCAGGCCCGGCTGGTCCACGAGGGGAGCCAGGACAGTCAGGTAAAGATAACCCATTTCAAAATCGACGCTTACCACGGCACCAAATCAGTATTAATGGTCTCTGCATAAACATGTGTTTCCGATCTCCTGTTCTAGGCTATGGAAGACCCGGCCCAAGGGGAGAGAAGGGAGAGCCAGGCAGCTTCGTGCCCAACTCAGGTTGGCATCTCTGCCCAAACAAAACACTGTCCAACAGCTGGGTTTACTCTGGATCAGTGGCATGCAGCCTCTGCGTACAGCTCATAGAGTCCACACATAGCGTACACATAACGTACACATAACCTACTATTCCCACAGGATTGGTAGATGTAACTGGCTCTGAGGCAGGGCATTGTTTGATGTCTGAAATTGTGTGTGTCAATTGTGCTGATTTTCATGCAGGCACATTTTTCGCTGGACCTCCTGGACCGCCAGGGCCTGCAGGTCCCAAAGGATCTCCAGGTGGGTCCTTCAAAGAGTCAATTATAATAAAAATACAGTTCCAAAGTTGTGTATAACTTTCTCTTTTCAGGGTCAGTGAGGGCATAGTAGTTGCTGCTGGGTGTATACTGTGCTTTCATACTTACTGTGATGAATCTGTTCACATTTTGTGTCTTTGACTTTGTTTTCAAACTCGTAGGACTACAAGGAGCAAGGGGATACCAAGGTAATAGACCTTACTCCTCAAGTTTACCATCCACCATATCTATTCTAAATTAAATCTAAGACTTGTGTGAGACAAGACAATATCTAATGACATGATGGTAAAATAGCAAAACTGATTAGACATTATAAGAATGTGATATGACACAACTATAATACACATAATTTTATGAAATAGATACTATTTGTGTGTTTTTATATGTATGTCTCTGATTATGAGGTGTGTGTTAAATTTCGCAGGAGAGTCTGGCCAGCCTGGATTACCAGGGAGACCTGGAGATGCAGTCAGATGTAAGTAAGGGTTTGCATAGGGACTTGTGAGGTGGGGGTGCTCTGGGGTTTCAGGGTTGACATTAGTGCACTGTGCACATTGGTAGCAGTGACGTGCTAAATGTTTTTACATATGCAGCATACATACATAGGCTTACAACTCTTACTTTCAAGTATTGTTGAAGCGATTTTATAGATGTAGAAGTAGGCTATGAAAGTGTAACAAATATCATTTGACAGACTGTAAATGAAGTCAAAACAAGCGAGACAACCCTCTGAACATCAGAATGCTAATCAGTCACTCTAGATAGCCTACGTTTGGCACCACAGCTGATGACAAAACAATCAATCAAATAAAGGAATGCTGGTGTTACCATTGCATGGAAATAATCAAACCAGCTTGGATTACTTAGTTGAATTTGAGTTGCTCTGATATTGACGCTCAAACCACAAACCTCTAATGCTGAGAGATCTCAATCACAAGCTAGCTTGGCAGTTTAAATTGAACTCGAGCTAGCGAACTTGGCTAATGTAATGTGACTTAATGTAACACTTAGCTTGTTTGCAAAGATTTGATTCGCTAAGTAGCACCAGTTTGGTTCACAGGTCTTGCAATTTTACATTTATATATTAGCATTCTGGGTTTTTACGTGTATGTATAGATAAGTACACCAGAGCTGACAATTCTCTTTCGCCCATTCAGCCTCAGACTACGGAGCAGTGCAAGGACCCCCTGGGCCCCCTGGAACTCCAGGATCTCCAGGATCTCCAGGGCCAGCAGGACGGGAGGGACGCAAAGGTTTGCAATGCATACCATAGCTCAACAATATACAAATTAAACATGAAAGATGCCAGAGTGTAAACAATCAACAACCACAGCACTATGAGTGCTCTAAACCCTAAGATTGAGAGCAGTCAAGAAGTGACAACAACAGTGGGGATGATGACATACAGTCATGATAGTGATGGCTATGCCAATGTAACTGAAGGTGATTGTCATTGTCAGAAAAGTAACGGTAAAGTAATTGAAAGTAGTGAGTGATGACAATGGAGTGATGAGGAGGATGGTGGTACTGATATGGGTAATGGGTAAGAGTGTGGTGGAGATGGCGATGATTATAAAGATGATAAAGATGATTGTACTACTATTGATGAGGATGATCTCCTAATGACTGGCTTTCTCATGATCTCCTAACTCTGGCTTTCTCAGGGGATTCAGGATCTCCAGGTGCTCCTGGCTCTCCAGGAAATTCCAGAGGTGAGCTTCATGGCACTTTCACTTCTCAAACATTTCAGTCAACATTAGCCCAGGATGCTATACAGAAAAAGGCATATAAATTGATGTGACTGTGCCTTTAAAATGTAGAAATATAGCTTACACTTATACTGTCTGAGATACATAGCTTCATTAATAAAATGCTGTTTTTGATTAGCAGTTTAACACATTTTTGCAGTGGTCATGTATAGTCATGCAGTTGCTATGTGAGGCAGCCCAACTCATCAGTGAAGACTGGAGTAGCTAGCTAGGGTTTTTAGGTCTAGGCTTTGTGAGTCTTTTTCCATTCTGAGTGGCATGTTTCTTTTTGTCCTCACCTCAGATTCTGGGGCCTCTCGGGGTCTTCCTGGACCCCCTGGTCTACCTGGGCGACCCGGAACGCCGGGAACACCTGGACAATCTGGACAATCTGGGGGCTCGTACTCTACATCCGAATTCAGTCGCTACATCTCTGACTACTTCCAGAGTAAGACTGGACTGCTCGTCTTCATTTACCTTCAGTCCATGTATAACCTTTTTATTGGAGTACTTGTGGATATCTTTGATGTGTATGCATGTGTGCGTGCATTCATGTATGCATGTGTGTGTTGTGTGAATGTGTGTTTGTGTCATTGTGATTGTGTGTAACATTGACTTGATGCTGGATACCAACCATGCTGCTGTGTGAATTAAGGTGACAGCGCGAGGCAGCACCTCAGTGGGATTCGGGGTCCCCCTGGTTCCCCTGGTTCCCCTGGTTCCCCCGGTTCTCCCGGTTCCCCAGGGCCTGCAGGACCTTCTGTGTCCATTGACGACATGGCGACTCGTGTCATGACCTACATTCAGCGTAAGTAACAATGCTAAAATGGGACTACCAGGCTATTTTATGGGGTGGTTACATACAACTGCTATTTGAAGAACTCAGCATTTTACTTCTTCAAACCTTATGTGGTGTGTACAATACACAATACCTCTCAACATCTCATGAGTGCTAAATGTATAAAATGGATAATTCCTTTTCAGTGCTTTGAATTTATCTTTTGTAATCCGAAGTATGCACTATGTACTGACTCAGTTGTAAATGTGGCTCCAGGTTCAAGCTTCTCTGGAGCTCAAGGCCCCCCTGGTCCCCCAGGGCCCCCTGGAACATCAGGGACATCAGGCCCAGTGTCTGTGAATGACATCATCGCACTGCTGCGGAGTGAGTTACATAAAGGGGCAACGCTTAACTTAATGGTATCCAAAATGCTGCTATCAATACATTTGTAATGCATTGTGGATACCTATACATTTGCATGTACATATTCTGTAACATTTAAAGCTAATCAATTGAGTGGATTATTCATTTATAAAGTTTTCTGCTGTAAAACAACTAATTGTTGGGGTGGATGGTTATTTGGTTGGTTGGTTTGTTAATTGATTGATTTAATGATTGATTGATTGTCAGGGGATGATGTGAGGCGTTATGTCATGGGCCCACCTGGTCCTCCTGGAACACCTGGGACACCTGGCACACCTGGTGCTGGGGGCGGAGCCTCCCAAACCAATTATAACACTCAGGAATTGGCTGAATATGTCATCAGGATTATTAATGGTGAGGCTCAATTAAATGCACTTCTGGAAACTGAAACTCCTGCTTTACCTACAGAGGCAGTTTCCCCTAGTAAAAATATACAAATCGGTTCAGATTGAAATTTCATATATCTATCAAGTCATCTGTATCTGTAGAACAAGTTATGTCAAATTGATGTACAGACCAAATAAAACTTGCCTGTGTTGTCTTCACAGAACGTGGCATGTCAGGCAGACCTGGAGCACCTGGGCCTCCAGGAACACCTGGATTACCTGGATCCGTCGGTGACATCACCTCCCTGCTGGAACGTAAGAGCCTCTTTTTATCCTTATCTCATCTGTTTATCCTGACAAACACCTTTTTCTGCCCTTTTATTGGGCCTATCTTGTTCTTGTTCCATGTCTTTTCTGGACATCGACTCGCTTTCTTCTCTCTCTCTCTCTCTCTCTCACTCACCCATACACACAAATAAAATCTGTGTCTCTCTCTCTCACTTACCTTATCTCCCTGTAGGTTCTGGGCACCATGGGACAGTTGGTCCTCCAGGTCCGCCAGGGGCTCCAGGCATCCAGGGGCCACAAGGCCCAGTGGGGCCCGCCGGAAGAACCTCACAAGGTGGCGGAGGTTCTGGCTACAGGCTGGAGGACATCAAGGTCTACCTACAGAGTGAGTCAATGTCTGTGTCTGTAATTAGTTAAGGGAGGAGACAGACCACGTGCGAGAAGGTCCACTGTAAACAAAACTCCACCCAGGTCCTAGTATAATTCTTTTATTTTGAGGCAAGCCCTGCCATTTGGAAGATATGGAATTCAATCGAAGGAGATGTCTACATGTCTTTCATTTTTAAAAGTACAGAATAAATATAAATATATATATAATTATATATTACTAATAATTAAAAATGTCTTTGCTGATATAGGGGATGCTTTCCATGTGCTGTGTGTTTGTTTGGCAAAGATTTAAATAAATGAATGTAAATGTACGTTTACCCCCCATCTCCAAACAGACTCTGGCTTCAGTGGAGCACCGGGCCCTCCAGGCCCAGCTGGACCTCAGGGACCCCCAGGAGACTCCCGAGGGTCAGGAGACTCCCGAGGGCCAGGAGACTCCCGAGTGTCAGGAGAATACGGCAGCAGGGAATCCAGACAGTACATCCGCTCTGAGCTCGAGGACTACATGAGGAGTGAGTGTTGCATTATAATTAGTGCTGTCAGTTTAACGCGTTATTAACGGCGTTAACGCAAACCCATTTTAACGCCGTTCATTTTTTTATCGCGAGATTAACGCGATTTTAAAAAAAAAAAAATATTTATTTATTTTTTTAGATTTACATTCTTTTTGGCCTCGCAAACTGTGTAGTAGGCTAACGTTACAGTTTGAGTGAATGGTGAGCGTGATACGGCGAAATAGATGATAAAAAGCTTCTGAATGGAAAGTTTACTTTTAAAAGTTGTGTTGTGCAAAAGAAGCGAGCTTCACTGTTGTCTGAAAATGTCAACAGGCAGCTGGCTGAAAGCAAAGAAGTAGTAGGCTTACCTTTTATTGGTAACCTAACTGTTACGGTTCAATGTTTCTGAAATAAGATGCCTGACAGCTATGTTCCCAGCAAACTTGAAAAAAAGAAAATATTAAGCCATGGTTTAACTGCACTATAGGCTGAGTCCTTGTTTACCTGAAATGTGCACTTCATAATTTTATTTTGTACCGCCCTGTTTGGCAATATTGGTTTTCAATAAAATAAAACATTTGCATAAAGCAAGCCAATCCACTTTTCCATGTTGTTAAGGGCATTAAAGTAAAAATAAAGAATTTAGAATAGATAAAAATTTGCGATTAATCGCGATTAATTTTGAGTTAACTATGACATAAATGCGATTAATCGCGATTAAATATTTTAATCGTTTGACAGCACTAATTATAATACATCATGATTACACCCACACAACCACACACACATGTCTAAGTCTCTGTTCTATGAGAATGGGTAACTACCAGTGACAGAAAAAGGCAATTGCCACTTGCTACTTGCTGCAATAATCTGCCATGAGAGATCTTTGTAAACCAAGCCAACCATATATACTGATGCAGACTGACACACCCAAGACACACAGAGAGACAAACAAATGGCACACACTCACACACACCCACAGGTCTGACTGGTGTGTCTCCCCCCTTTAGGTGGTGAAGGGCAGCGCTATGTATCCAGCCACCCAGGGCCCCCAGGTCCTCAGGGTCCCGCCGGCCCTAAGGGAGACCGTGGTGAACCTGGGCACCAGAACTACTATGGCACTGACCGGGCACGGGCAGACACCGTTGACTACTCCAGCATGGCACTGAGGGTGACTGACTACATCAGGAGTGAGTCCATGTCGCCACTGGCAAAAACATACGGTGTTGTTGTTGTCACTGTGGATACACACTAACATAATGTAGCGATCTCACAGAGCCAGGTGTGTCTTTGGCTTTCTTGCTGTTTATTGAAGACAGACACAAGCATTCAGACACTGATACAGAATGGCAAAATGGAGTGGGCTTATATATACGCACAAACACATTTTACAGGCTAGGGGTAGACAAAGACGCTAAAATCACACTAGGGCATTTATACAACACACTGACTTATTTGCTAACTAAAGATACATGAACAGAAAGGGAAAACACCAATCACTCACATTTAGAACATTAAAACAGAATTATGCAGACATCAACATTCATGCACAGAACACCTGGAGAGACCACATGATGAACACAACAAGGAAGTAAACAGTTATTCACACATAACTCCCGCTACACGCCAAAATAAAAATAGGGCGAAACATTATATTAAAAGTGCCAAAACTCCATTGTAACTTCCATTGCAACACTATTAAATAAAGAGTAGTAAAGAGTTTTTGGGTTTACATTTTGAGTAATAATGAGTAATAGCACATTGGTACAATGTATTTATTTGTATTAGGATTATGGTGACAGTTATGGCATAGGCTTAAGGTAAGGGTTGGGGTTGAGTGAGAAAATGAGCCATAACAATTGGTGTGTGGTTTTTCTTTGATACAATTTTATTGGTTATGTGTAGTAAGCACTGTCTCTTTTGTCCTTCAGACCAAGGCCTACTCCAGAGCGTTATAGATGAGGATTATCTCCGTGGAAACTCTAGAAATGTCCAAGGTCCTCCCGGGCCTCCTGGACCCCCTGGATCACCAGGATACAGCCGTGTCTTCGCTCAACATGGCAACACCACAGCAGACCTCATGGACTTCTTCAGAAGTTAGTATTCATGGGGCGAGAGTTACGATGAACGGGAATTAAAACCTTTTTCCTTCATCACACTAATGCTAACATCGCTAACGCTGCTGTGACCTTTTCCAGAACACGGCACCATCCCTGGACCCCAGGGAAGACCAGGGAACAAGGGAGACAGGGGTTACCCTGGGCCTAAAGGAGACCAAGGTATGGCACTCAGGGGCACCATAAGCCTTCTGTGATACATTTCTGATCTGTGGCAGTTTATGTTATGTTATGAGGCTGACCAGGAAACACAAAATCCTGAAAAGTCCTAACATGGTTTACATACAAACCATGCAAAGTTAAATTTATAGTATATTAAGGGGTCCTTAATATGGACATCAACATCAAAGTTTATACTGATAAAAGCCAGCCAGCTTGTTAACTGATGTATTATGATATCGGTGATATCGTCTTAGATTTCAGACCTGGAGCACAAAACTACACTGTGAATAGCCTGGGCAGCTAGTGTCATTCCCCTAAAATACTCCATAATGTTACATTGTTTTTTCTTATTATTATAGAGCAGTGGTTCTCAAAGTGGGGGGCGCGCCCCCCTGGGAGGGCGCGAACACTCTCCAGGGGGGGCGCGATGTCACAGACGGAGAAAAAAAAAAACGACCGTCACTGGTCACTGGTTAGTGAAAGCTCCCTCAGTGGCGAAATGCAAGGGGCTGGACTCAAATCAAATACTGTTTTGCTCCTGATCCACCAATCAAAACGGAGTCTTATCATTTGAACGCGAGTTGCACCTAGGCTTCCGAGTATAAAAAAAAAAAACTTGTAAGGACGTAAGAACTAGTTTGTGAAAGACCCAAACACAAATATCTGACGAGGCAAAATCCCGGACGCTTTTGGAATCCCTGCCGGACGCATTGTTTAGGTCTCGAAAAGAGGACATGTCCGGGTAAAAGAGGACGTCTGGTCACCCTACTTTGCAAACAATGCTACCCTGTTCTTCAGACCAAAGGAGGTAATACTTCCAATTTAGCAAAGCACCTGAAAGACCGTCATCCGGATTTGTTTAAAGAATTCAAGGAGAGTTTAGCTATGCTGCAGTTTTAACGTTAGCCTATAGCCTACCTTGGTTAGAAGGAGAGAAAGAGAGCATGTATCGTGGAAGTATCATGTCAAAACTAGCGAAATTCACTGAATGTCCTAGTTTAATATAGTCACAACTGAATATGGAATTGGTTCGAAAAAACACGATTACCCAAATTATTTATTGTTTTCGATGCCATAGACTCAATGTAGCCTAAAAGACGATTTGCGAGTGACAGGTGGAATTTCGCCGCGACCACACTGAACATTGAATGGCTGCACTGTTATATCCACTGTTTTGTTTTGCACTGTTGTTGTTTTTGCACAGTACCTTTTGAAACGATGCCTGGAAGTCTGGAATGTGTCTGGGGACACTAGTTGTTGCACTATGACCATAAATTGCACTTTATTATGTTGTGATATGCTCTATTGCACATGTTTTGTATGTCTTATGACATTTTGCTATCAAATATTTTAGTAAAGAAGTTCATGTTTCAAGTTCAAGTACATGGAATCATGGAAAATCCTTTTTTTTTTACCGTGGTATCGAAATTGGCATCGAGAATCGTGTTATTTTACTGGTATTGGTACCGACTACTGAATTTTTGGTATCGTGACACCCCTAGTGTATCAATTCTAAATATTCTCCAGTGTTATTTTCCATGAACAAATTAATCAAAGCTTAGAATGGGACAAAAGCTTAGCATGAGGCAATATTGTCTGTTTGTCTTGAGCTCTTGGGGCGCTCTATCTACTTTTTGGGCCAGTCAAAAATGAAATGAATTTGATTCTCTTGGCCCAAAAGGCCAGAGAAAGTACCTGGGATGCCAGATGGCCAGTGGGTATGGGGATAGTCAGACATGCAGCTGAAATATCAGAACCTGGAAGGGCTGTTTGATAATTGTAAAGAACTGATGTGCACTCAATAAGTATAAGTGCAAAGTTCTCTATTGAACAAACGTGAAGGTAACACACAGGCAGATAAATCCAACTTATCACTTTAGCATCAACATAAGACTAACGTATATCTCGCGTGATCTCATTACCGGTGACGTCACTCATAAGGTCACATATACATGTACACATTATATGACAATAATGAAGGCATGAAGGTGGTTGGGGCTGGACATATTTTGGAAAATGTGTGTCTGACAGTGATTACCATGACGATCTCTCCCCAGGCTCACCAGGCCGACCAGGTGCCTCAGGAAGTCCAGGTGACAGGGGAGAGAGAGGTACACCGTTATTTATCAAAACTATCAAATAATCAACATGCCATTTAAAGACAGGGGTTTCTTGTTATCAGTAGACCAACACAGGACTGAAAAAGCTATAATTATGTAAAAAAAAATAACTAATCCACTCCAAGTGCTGTTCACCTACACCAAAATAGAATATGTAAAGTAAATGTAATTAGTGTGTAGGTGTGGGCACCTGAAGGAGTACATTCTTTCAATAAAAACAAATATCTCTATGGGTTTCAAATATCTCTGTGGGTTTCTCGGACTGCCGATTACACTGCAGCATTTTTCACCATAAGATCCCAGTACAATTTATGACCATTCTTTGTTACTGACCAGGGTCCTCACAGGTGAATATGGTGATGTTGATGAACTCCAGAATGCTCAGAATGCTTCTATAAAGAACTAAACAGAGGGCCTTGAGTGGAACCATGAAGGGTTCTCCAATTTATTTGGCTCTCTTTTCCCTCCGTTTGTTTTTTGACTCATAAAACATCTTTGGTCCCACAGGTGAGGTGACATTCACACGACGAAAGAGGCACGCAGGAGCTTAACATCCTTCGTCCTTGGTCAGAGAACATCTTTGTTTTGCCACACCACCAAGTCCTCTGTTGAACACAATACAGGTGTGTTCAGATGCTGTGAGGATATGCTTGTAGTAGACTGCGTAGGCAACATGCTATCTAGTGTAAGTAGATCTATATGCTGAGGTATCCGTCAGGTTGTGAAAGTCAGGCTGTGAGCAAGCAGTTTGTGGGATTTTAGGGGAGAGATGTTGAAGGAGTAGCTTGATCAAAAGCCAAATTGACAAGAATTGTCCACTCATCTCACATGTAGTCAAATGATAAACTCAAAATTGTTTGGTTGAGTTTGGTGTCAAAATAATGCCAAATAGGCAAGTACATTAAGCAGTATTTAGTAACTTTAGTAACAATTTCAAGGAAGTGTGATGACTTTGATGGTAATTAGTTTTATACCATATATTGAAGATTCAGTCTTAGGTTTGATCAGTCAGGATTCAGGTTTATTCTTGAAGAATGTCGGCCGACCACTTTGAGACAGAGACTTTCAGATCCATCCTCCCTCACAGGACTTCACCTCAGCATATCTGACTTATTCCTTGGGGTCTGTTAAATACACTGACATTAGGGGGTGTTACCGTCTATTCAAATGGGCCATGCATGCAGGGTTCTTTGTCTCGACCTGGGGGGGGGAGGTGAGACCAATGTCGCACCTCACTCCCCTGGTCAAAATCAAGTATATTCACCCTGGAACTGTTTACATGCTAGTTAAGTCCAAATAAAAGTAACAATTAGAACTAGGTATAATATCATTGACTTATTGACTATGGCATATTCTTATGACCTATGCTGGTCCCTTCAACTTCAACATATGGGTTGCTTTATGAAGTCCACATAGAGCTTACATTCAAAGAAGCCCCTTTTAAACTTCACACATCATTTCTGTTTGACTACATTTGAGGTAAGGGACATTTTCTGATCAATTTTGTTCTGCATGAGTATTCATTACAACTAATTCCAATACATAATTTGTGCTTTTAATTTTTGTGAATGGCACTTGAGAATGAATGTGTTTAGTGAGAAAGAGAAAGGGCAACTGTAGTGATATTGTTACCATTATGTTTGTATCTATTTTTGTACCTTTTGATATAAAATGTTTTTCATTATCAAGTGTGTTGCAATTGAAATGTGTTCTTGCACTGTCAACCAGCGGAATTTTAGAATCAGTGTATTAGAAAATAATATGCATAACAATTCAAACATTAATATCATTCATTTCAACACATGTATGAATCACACACACAGTTACAGAGCAGGTGCAACCTACTCCACTCTGGAGTACACAGGTCCACTGTTAGTAACCTTTCAAATACAACTTAACCATTACAGTACGTTAAAAGAATGGTTCAGGTTTTTTTTTTTTTTTTTTTTTAATGAAAGGCTATAGCTTTGCTACCATTTGAACTCAATAAAATGTTAAAACCATAATTTCAGTTAACTGCAGTTTTGTTTTGGATGAAGGACTGCTCTCTCTCTCTCTCTCACACACATGACAAGATTCCCCCTCACCCCTCTTTCTCCCTGTTGTTTCAGAAGTCTGTGAAAGAACACAACACAGAGTTTCTGTGCTTATTGGTAAACGACAAGCACGACCAAACCCCTGCCTGCACCCATCAACAACTTAAACACAATTTATTTACTTTTGCCATTCAGTTTTCTAAAGGCATCCTCTGACACAATGACACATGGAAAAATAAAATAACCGTTTTATTTACAGCATCATGAGAGCAATCTCCAGAGAGATCTCTTCATCAAATCGAACCCTAACTGAACTCAAATATGCATAACAGACATTCCATCCAAGCACAAACAACGCTGGCCACATTTTACGTTATGACCTCTGCAAAATACATCTATGACATAGACCCATACATACACAGATCATGTGTGTGGGTGTGCTTGTGCCAGACCACAGGTAACTTGTACAGCTTCATATGGGTATGGTGTGTCAGACTTGTACGGAATATTCTTAGATGATGCATATGGAATGCTTTTCGGGTACCTCTGCAGGGATCAGCCAGGAATAATGGACCCAGATAGCTGATGACTAATCAATCCGGCCTGGACCTGCATTGATTCGAGAAGGAATCCGCTCTTCCTCCATATCTGCCATCAGACATGCCTAACACAGTCAATGTAACGCATTCTATAGAGAGCAGTGTACTCTCAAATCACCTGCATTTGGAAATACATAGACACATATACACACTCATACATACACACACACTAGATACATATACACACTCATACAAAAACACTTCCCATTGGGCTGTTTCCTAGTGGCATTAAAGCAGTGAGATCAATTAACCAAGATAATGATTGATAATGATCTTCTACATCATCTAATGAGAATCTGACTGCTACCAATGCTTTTAGAAACAGTATACCTGATACAGTATACCTATACCTCACACACAAAAACCAAAAAATGCACACACACACCAAAAAAGAAAAAAAAAACACCTTATACACTTTCAGCATATCACTTACCACCTACAAAGTGTGTGATATTTGGGTGAGCGAGAGCACCCACTATGCAGAGCTCAGACACTAGTGGGCTCTGCATGTAAAACTCCATAGGGGACTGGTGGGCAAACCGCCTTTATGGCAGGAAGTTTGCGCTTTGTCCCGTAAAATGGATTATGGGACAGAGAAATGCGAGCCTCTGACTGCTGATATACGTATCAAAGACAACCAGCCCAGATCCAGCTTACCCAAAACATCCATGTGGGTTTATTCCCTGTTAGCCTTCTGGGTTGTTAGAGGCTTTTTTTTCCAGTGTTGGGCCAAATGGTTCTCAAAGCGGGAAGCAACTGGTCCAATGACAGAAAGAGTTCTGCTCTCAAACATAGTTCCCTCAGCACAGCTGGTCAACTGTGCTCAGTACAGAAAAGCCGATTAGGTGCATATCTTAACGACTAGGCATTCACTGATTGGTTGTCCTTGCATCCTTTTGCAGTGTCCAAGGCTCAGATGATGTCAAACAAAACTGGTGGTCAAACCTACACACAAACTGTGGTCAAACTGTCAGGCAATAGATTGGTGAGCTATGAAAACAACTGCATATTTAATACAAACTGGAGAAACATTATTGACCAGACACTTTCTACAGCATCACTTACAGTAGCCTTTTCAGTCCTGACTGAGCAGAACATCGGATGGAAAACAAAAGGGTAACCACGTTTGCCATGGCAACAATTTGGACCAACAGTCAAAAAAAAATGATAGCATTTAAAAACAGCATACAGTAATACAATGAACAAGGTAAGCCAGTAAATATTTAGACAGTTCCTTCCTTTAAGCCATAACAAGTGCCCATGATCATCAGCAGAACATCAGTGACATCATTCATTGTCAGACATTCAATTGGGGGGGGGTCAGGGGGAGATGGGACGGCGACAACCAAACTGTAACAGCAGTATTAAAAGTGATCAGCTTCTTAAAAATACAAATTAAAAAGTTTGACATGGAAATTACATATCCAATACCCCCACATTCTCTCCCATGTCCTTCATTAAAAGCTTGTGTGCATTAGGCAGAGATGTGCTAAAAATCATTCCAAGAGAAAGTGGCCAAAGTAAGCTTGCAATCTATCTAGGCATACATGCCTTTAAAATGCACAAGACCTTCATACTGCATATTCTTAGATGGGTTGAAACAGTGCAATAATACATTCCACTGAAGTTCATTATCCCTCACCAAAGCCCTCCACAACCAGAATTGGAAAGTTACTAAAGAACTCTAAAGTTCTAAAGTGCTTCATTTTGTTTTGATCTGACCTTAAAGATTTAAGGTTCTTAAACAAAAAAAACAAAAACAAAAATCACATACCATTAGGATATATACCAGCAGGATACACAACAGCAATACTCACACCATTCTGTATCCATGGAGACACACTAGACATGGCCACTGCACTGGGAAGGGTGATCGTCGTCATAGAAACGGTGCGATTAGTCACGGTCAGACCCACTCAAAGGGAACATGCATCAGCTATGACATAAACAACGTCATGTGAATCCCACACCGCCACGTTTAAAAGCACCAGTGTGCACTTCATGTGTTCCGTGTTCAGTCCATTTCCTTTGGGTAATGACAAACGTTTGTCTTCCAGAGTCCTGTGACTCATCCTAGCACCGGCTGTGTTGATCCGTTACGCGCTCTAGCATATACGTGCCAGAAGTTTCCGGCCACCTCAGCGAAGACACACTGAGCGCAGCATAAGGGAGGGCAAGGACAGGAGTAGGTCCAGCTCCTTTAGAACACACACGTACAGACACGCAAACAAACCATACACACGTCACCAAAAAACACACACAAACCAACACACACTGACATGGACAATACGCACATTTCAGGCACTGACTCCCTCTTGGAACTGAGGAATAGGAGCTGGACTTGAAGTGAAAAGTGTCTCTAAAGTTGCTGTTCCACTGCATTGCCTGAGCCATTTTGGAAGATTATATCCATTTTAATGTAGTCCACCTGGTCTGGCCTGGTCTCATCCAGTCAGGTCAGGTCTGGTCTGGTCTGGTGTGGTCTTGTCTCATAAAGTCTTGCCTTATCTTCACTAATCAGGTCTGGTCTGATATGTCTGGTCTGACACAATCAGTCAGTCAGTCAGTCAGTCTCTTAGAAATGGCTTAGTAAACTCCCATGTTCAGCGGTGCGTGTACAGGGGCATGGTCATACGTGGGTGTGTCTCTGAGAGGGTCATGGCACTAATTGAGATTCTGCAGCGTCATAGTGAAGTGGGCATATTTGTGACGAAGCTCCCAAGATTGTCAATGATGCAGGAACCCGTGGGAACCTCAGTGTGTATGTGTATATGTGTGTGTGTGTGTGTGTGTGTGTGTGTGTGTGTGTGTGTGTGTGTGTGTGTGTGTGTGTGTGTGTATGTGTATATATGTGAGTGTGTGTGTGTGTGTTGGTTAGGACCCAGAGGAGTGGGCCCCTGCCACAGGGTAGAACTTGGACACCCTGCTCTGGGCGCTGGGGTTCAGGCACTCAGAGTCGCCGCTGGTGCTGAAGAACACGTCCTGCTCCTGCTGCCTCCTGCTGAACTCCTCCTCCAGTGCCTGGCAACACAAATACAGCGCGATGATTGGTCGTTAAAGGCTAGCACATGGAAAGGATGGGTAAGAAAAGCAAGGCAGTCCGTAATCTACACTTTGGCATTCTAACATCTGAATTCTGCATAACTCAATTTAGCCTAGGAAAAGCAAAGTCTCAGTATCAGAGCCCATACATTATTAGTGCTGTTTGCATTCATGAAATATGTGTGCTGTCAGATACTGCAACAGGAAATAGACAATGTTTGTTAAATTGCCAACTCTATGTTGGGTTTAGCCGTTCCATCCATCAAGCATTGTGTGTTCAGACATTGAGTGTCTTACGTGTGTCTTGTCTTTGTGTGAGTGTGTGTGTCTTGTCTTTGTGTGAGTGTGTGTGTTGTCTTTGTGTGAGTGTGTGTCTTGTCTTTGTGTGAGTGTGTGTGTCTTGTCTTTGTGTGAGTGTGTGTGTTGTCTTTGTGTGAGTGTGTGTCTTGTCTTTGTGTGAGTGTGTGTGTGTCTTGTCTTTGTGAGTGTGTGTGTGTCTTGTCTTTGTGTGAGTGTGTGTGTGTCTTGTCTTTGTGTGAGTGTGTGTGTGTCTTTGTGTTAGTGTTTGTGTGTGTGTGTCTTGTCTTTGTGTGAGTGTGTGTGTCTTGTCTTTGTGTGTGTGTGTGTGTGTGTGTGTGTGTGTGTGTGTGTTGTCTCTGTGTGAGTGTGTGTGTGTGTTGCCTCTGTGTGAGTGTGTGTGTGTGTGTGTGTGTGTGTGTGTCTTGTCTTTGTGTGAGTGTGTGTGTTGTCTTTGTTTTCTGACCTTTTTGCGTGGTCTCAGCTTCTCCCTCCACTCTTTCAGCTCCTGGCCATTCTCCTCATCCAGCTCCTTCAGCTTCTGAGTCTCATGCTCTACCAGCAAGTGGCACTTTTCATTCTACACACACACACACACACACACACACACACACACACACACACACATATACAGATACACACACACACACACACATACAGATACACACACACAGACACACGATAAAACCTCACCTCGTATACATTCCATAATTTGCCTGTGTGTGTGTGTGTGTGTGTGTATTTGTGTGTGTGTGTGTGTGTGTGTGTGTGTGTGTGTGTGTGTGTGTGTGTGTGTACCTGTAGCTGCTGAAGCTCTCTGAGGTTGGACTCGCACTGAAGTTGTAGGTCCCTCGTCTGGTTCTCGTGTTTCTGCTGCTGATGCTGCCGTTCGTTCTTCTGCCTCTTCTCCTCTTGGACCGCAAACTATGGGCACACACACACACACACACACACACACACACACAGAAACATGAATGTAAAAAATCATCAAAAAAACATGAGAATATTTGCTTGTTTTTTTCAGAGCAATAGAAAAGTAGAATAGGTTGCTATAGTAACCACAAAAACTAAACCCGTTTTTGTATGGGTTTTAACACTTATGTAACTAGAACAACAAGGCTCTTCTAACTGACCTTCTACCCACATTACTGAACTGCTCAACACCTTTGTTTATCAAAGGACCTTTCTCTCTGTAACAACTTAGGGGATTAATGTGAAATCAAAATGGGTTTGTTCATGCCCATGAGTAGTGTATATATTAACTATATAAAACTATAATATAAAACTTTTACTTATCATTTGAAAGAAAGCATCATGTGCATGCAGCAAGGTTTAACTCTTAACCCAATTTTACTAATAAATTGCAGATTTGTCCACCTTACTGTCTGCCACACTAACATAGCCAGCAGTGCTTATGGGAGTTTTATGGTGAGAGATATGAGATGTGTGTGTGTGAGAGTTAATAGCCACAAGCTAATACTGGGACACACACATTTTATTTACAAGAACTGCCTGGTGTAACTCAGTTCTCTCTCTCTTTCTCTACCTCTCTCGGTCTGTCCGTATTTATTTCAGAATGGCCAAATGATTACACAGAGCACTGCCTGGTCTTTGGCAAATGCTTACAGTAAGTGTGTGTGTGGTTGGTTGGTTCGTGTGCTCTGTTTTTTTAACGCTATTTCAGACTGCATGATCAGCAGGGTCACACACTGATCTGAGAGCATCTTTTTTTAGATTAAAACCACAGGCCACACTGTCTGTGAGAAAAAGGGTCAGCTCTGCTGCACCGTGAGCAACTTTGTCACGACTGTGTTAACAGCTGATCACGACCCTGCCCCGAGTACATATGTAGACTGGGCTGAGACACACTGCTCACACAGCTTACTATGACCCGTATTTAACTCTCTTTAAACCAGTAATAGTCCCCAAGACGGTGCTATTACACAGGACTAGAGTGGTAATGGTCTGAAGCACTGATCAGAGGTCAGCCAGTGTGCCCTCGGACCTGTTTGATCTTGTCGCGGTCCTGCTCTGGCGTGCCGGTGGCTGTGATGCGGAGGCTCTTCTTGAACATGGCCATGCGGGTCTTGGCCTCGCTGCGCTGGATCTTGGGCAGACGGCCCTTCTCCTGAGTGTGCTTGTTCTTCATCTCCTCCATTAAACGCTGGTTATAGCCACCCATCTGCTCCATCTCCTGCTCACACACACACACATACACACACACAAATTAGTGTCCCTCCAAAAAAATGTCCTCATCTTTTGTAGTTTTCACAGGGAATAACCACACATCTGTCTCATACCCTAAGGTCTATCTCCCTCCCTCCCTTGCACACACACTAATACACACACACACACACACACACACACACACACACACACACACACACACACACACACACACACCTTGTCATGACGCTTGAGCAGCTGGTGTCTCTGCATGAAGTACTGGTCCTTCAACTGCTGTTTGAGCAACTGATGCTTCTCCTGTAGGTGGCGCTCCTCCAACTCCCACATTGCTGCCTCACGAGCTGTTACACACGCACACACACACACACACAGAGACACACACGCATGTACAGTCACAATGGCGTATTCATATGATACAATGTCTGCAGTTGTAGTCATTTGTTACACAATAAACACACACACGGTGACAATGACTTACTCAGAATAGAAAATGATTGTGTCCTTGCAACCACAGTCATTCATTATACAAACACACACCCATACACACAGTCAGTTATTACAGTGATGTCAGTAAATAAATAACCAGCCAACGTACACGCGCTCACACAGTCAATACAAGTCAAGACATGTCTCCCCATACAGTGGTGTCAGCCCTGCCAAAGAACAATGAACACACACACACACACACACACACACACACACAAACACACACACACAGGGTCTCACATACACACACACACACACATACACACACAGGGCCTCACATACACACACAGAGACAAACACACACACCCCTCTGATGGGGCTGCTCACTGTGGATTGCTATTACATAGAGGGGTGTTGAGTGCATGAACTTGTTGCATTGCTTGTGTTCTGACTCACATGCTGCTTATGAGAGCTGCCACATCAGAGCCGGAAAGTTTGTCTGTCAGAGTGGTTTACACTTCCTGACCACTCTTTCTCTCTCTCTCTCTCTCTCTCTCTCTCGCTCTCTCTCTCTCTCTCTCTCGCTATCTCGCTCTCTCTCTCTCGCTGAATGGAAAGCACCCCACTCATTCTTAACCTCTGACAAGTCTATTACTATATTTAGCCTGCTTAATTTCATTCATTCTTGCATTATTCATTCGTTCTCTTTCTATCCCTCCCTTTAATACAGTTTTTCCTCCATGCTCTCCTCTCCTTCTTCATCCTCCATGTCTCTCTGCGACAGCAGCAGGGCCTCTCATCAGACCTCTTAACTCTGCCGTGTGGTTGAGGTGTTATCTGCATAGACATATATAGGTCTATATCTATATACAGTATGTCTATGGTTATCTGTGTGGTTGGTTGTTAAACCACAAAGGAAGTTTACCATGCCTACCACTGACTGGCACATTGTAGTATTTACTCATATCACAAGTTCTTTTTTAGGACAAAGGGGAAACATATGTAATTGAAGAGTTTATTGAGAATTTATTATCTTATTTAACACGGTAGTTTTTCAAAACCTGTACACATACATACACACAATCCCAGCACTGTGATATGCTGCTTAAACTGTGTCCTTCAGCGTGTGT